>NW_024582689.1:398042-413603 GCF_018398535.1 Haplochromis burtoni | reverse complement strand
CCCCCCCCCCAATTTTTTCTTTCCTCTACAAGTAAGGCAAGCAGGGATATTTAATTTGTACAATGTAATAATTGGGTTATGTATGTATAATGCCTATATCTAGCGTATTGATAAAGATAGTAGCATTAGCAATCACTCAGTCTTCAAGTGGATTGGTTGTACATTAACACTAACCTGCTCATAAATGTGAAATCCATTTAATAAAGCTTATTTTAACAGCCTTCAAGCATTCGAAGTAGCATGTTTGATTCTGTGCAGTTTCAGCCATCAAAAAGAAAAGAAAACATTGTAACAAAAGTTTACTACCAAAAAATGTAAGTGAATATTCAGTGAGAGCAGGCAGCGAACAGTCCATGATGGTAATAGCTTGTAAGTCTATGAAAAATAGTGTTAGTTAGAGGAAATGAACTGATGGTGCAACCGATTACACAGAAATTTTCCATGAGGGAAGGAGTGAAGTCCATGCCTGTTTACTTAAAAAGTGGGCTGTTTTTTTTCCTCAAGGGCACCTGGTGATGCAACACTGGATGTCTGTAACAGTAAGGGGTTGGGCTTCCTCTTACTTCACTGTCTGACAGAGCATCAATGATGACCGTTCTGCTTTTTTAATGCCTTCTTTGAAGACTTGTTAGATACTCAGAAAAACTAGGCAAAGCTGTGTCACAGATACAAAAACATCCACCTGTGATCTCTTAGTTACGCTGCAATAGGTCTAGGCTGCTGGAGGATTCCCATGATACCTTTAGTACTTCTTCTTCAGTCACCTTTTTCACCTACTATGTGTCTACACATTTAATTGTTTGTTAATATTAATCTCTGCCTTTCTTCCATGCCTTTGTCCTGTCTTCATCCGCTCATCCTCGACCGGTAGCGACTTAACAAATTCATGGTGTATGCTTAAAGCCTGTCCAACATGTTCCAAATATTCTCTGATCTGGAAATACAAGCTTGATGGCTGCAGCACTTGAGATGTAATTGATCCACAAATCCTTGTGTACGCTCCTGTGCTCATATGTATCTGTATCACAATAAGCCTTCACAAATGATAACCAATTTAATTATTCTTCTCAAGTAAATAAACCAAAATATAGGGTTTCTATTAGTGAGTATATGGTGAAGAGAGATACTTATGATCCCCTTTGAAAATCATCTAATGCTTAGATTTCACCCACTGATCATTCACTTGTGGCTCTTGGCCTCAACTAAGTACTAAGTACTAAATTCACTTATGTATGGACTCACTGATACTAACTATGGGTTAACTGACTAGTTTTACAGCTTGTTTTCTTTACAAAAGTTGCACTTGACATAGGCTGGTTGTTGATTCCCTGTGGGTCAATAGCAGATAACGCTAAGAATTGATATGACTTCAGCTTGTTTTCATGTTTCTACTTGACTTACTCACCCTCACATGACTACAGGTTATTTATACTAGCTGTGACCCTGCACTTTGCACATCCAAGGGTCCCATTTCCCTAAAGTAGGTAGTTGTAAAAGGACGCTGCTTGCTACAATTTAACCACGAGCCTGTTCAGTGATCATGCTGCTTTTTAGAAGGCAAATAAACAGCCGAGAAGTTGCAAATAAAATGAAGAGCAGAAAAGAAAGTAAAACTTTGACAGTCAAATGGAAACTGGTTAATGAGGTGGCAGGGAGTGCTGAAAGGAGGGTGAAAAAAGAAACTGCAGAGAAGCACAGGGGCAAGAGTGCTATGAGGCAGCTGTGTGTGTCAGTTTTCTCGTATTTGTGTCGTCTTGTGTTACTGTGAAAGTCCACTGAGGAACGATGACGAGCTCATGGAGACGGAGACAGACAAAAATGGTTAAAAAGGAAGAGAAATCAATCAAATGTTCAAGTATGGCTTGAATATAGCCTCAAAAAACATACTCTAAAAGTTAGCATGAAGTAGGCAGCAGATTTTCTCATTTAGAAGCAACACTATCGAGACTAAACCGAGCGAAAAATAACAACTTATCACCGCACGCAAAACACCATAGAGAAAAAAACCATAAAGGTAAACTCTAATCTTTGCGATTACAGGAGTGAATTACAGCGTGGTAGACTAGTGAAAGCGAAAGAACGCTCAAAGAAACTTGTTTACAAGTGAGCCTTTGGGGTTTGAACATTAAGCCAAAGCACAAGTGCCAAAACATGCCAAGCTTCAAATGGCCATTTGTTGCTGGCGCCAAAAGGGAGTCAATCCCTAGACTACAGACGCCTATGTACAGCCTGGTACACAAGTGGTTTTGCTCTCTGTAGGTTATTTCCCCGCTCATGACACCTCTACTATGAGCCTTTGTCTCACTTGTGGCTTGAAGTTATACAGTGGGGCAAAAAAGTATTTAGTCAGCCACCGATTGTGCAAGTTCCCCCACTTAAAATGATGACAGAGGTCAGTAATTTGCACCAGAGGTACACTTCAACTGTGAGAGACAGAATGTGAAAAAAAAATCCATGAATTCACATGGTAGGATTTGTAAAGAATTTATTCGTAAATAGGGTGGAAAATAAGTATTTGGTCACCTCAAACAAGGAAAATCTCTGGCTCTCACAGACCTGTAACGTCTTCTGTAAGAAGCTTTTCTGTCCCCCACTCGTTACCTGTATGAATGGCACCTGTTTGAACTCATCATCTGTATAAAAGACACCTGTCCACAGCCTCAAACAGTCAGACTCCAAACTCCGCCATGGCCAAGACCAAAGAGCTTTCGAAGGACACCAGGAAAAGTATTGTAGACCTGCACCAGACTGGGAAGAGTGAATCTACAATAGGCAAGCAGCTTGGTGTGAAAAAATCAACTGTGGGAGCAATCATCAGAAAATGGAAGACATACAAGACCACTGATAATCTCCCTCGATCTGGGGCTCCACGCAAGATCTCATCCCGTGGGGTCAAAATGATCATGAGAACGGTGAGCAAAGATCCCAGAACCACACGGGGGGACCTGGTGAATGACCTGCAGAGAGCTGGGACCAAAGTAACAAAGGTCACCATCAGTAACACACTACAACGGCAGGGAATCAAATCCCGCAGTGCCAGACGTGTTCCGCTGCTGAAGCCAGTGCATGTCCAGGCCCGTCTGAAGTTTGCCAGAGAGCACATGGATGATACAGCAGAGGATTGGGAGAATGTCATGTGGTCAGATGAAACCAAAGTAGAACTTTTTGGTATAAACTCAACTCGTCGTGTTTGGAGGAAGAAGAATACTGAGTTGCATCCCAAGAACACCATACCTACTGTGAAGCATGGGGGTGGAAACATCATGCTATGGGGCTGTTTTTCTGCCAAGGGGACAGGACGACTGATCCGTGTTAAGGACAGAATGAATGGGGCCATGTATCGTGAGATTTTGAGCCAAAACCTCCTTCCATCAGTGAGAACTTTGAAGATGAAACGAGGCTGGGTCTTCCAACATGACAATGATCCAAAACACACCGCCCGGGCAACAAAGGAGTGGCTCCGTAAGAAGCATTTGAAAGTCCTGGAGTGGCCTAGCCAGTCTCCAGACCTCAACCCCATAGAAAATCTGTGGCGGGAGTTGAAAGTCCGTGTTGCTCGGCGACAGCCCCAAAACATCACTGCTCTCGAGAAGATCTGCATGGAGGAATGGGCCAAAATACCAGCTACTGTGTGTGCAAACCTGGTAAAGACCTATAGTAAACGTTTGACCTCTGTTATTGCCAACAAAGGTTATGTTACAAAGTATTGAGTTGTATTTTTGTTATTGACCAAATACTTATTTTCCACCCTGATTTACGAATAAATTCTTTACAAATCCTACCATGTGGATTCATGGATTTTTTTTTCACATTCTGTCTCTCACAGTTGAAGTGTACCTCTGGTGCAAATTACTGACCTCTGTTATCATTTTAGGTGGGGGAACTTGCACAATTGGTGACTGACTAAATACTTTTTTGCCCCACTGTAGTTAAATTAGGTTTTCTTGTAACAAATTGTCAAGGCCTTTTAATTTTGCTGTTTATATTTCAGCACTGACAGCCGCTTGGTTCAGTTTAAGATGTGACAAACGATGAGGTGGGAGTGACCACTCTGATTCACTCGTGCTTTGACCCAGTGTTTCAGGAGCAAAGATTTCCAAGGCCACCTTGTACCTGACTGAGCCACTAGCTTTGACAAATATGCAGTAATTAATGCTGGCGGGATGGGAACAGGCTGTACTGACATCATAAAACTCTAATTAGCCTACTGCAAATACAGCCCTTCCGTATACTACACCAGTGGTTCTAAAGCTGTAGTGTGGAGGCAAGGCAGGTAGAGTACAGACAAGCAGGGAAAAAATATGAATATGAAAGTCGAGTGAATACGAGGTTGTTGATGCTGGAGACTTTTTTTCTTTTTGGTTAATGATGGTTAAAAGTTGTGGTTTGTAAACGTTTGGCTTTTGAACTGGGACATGCCAGAAAATCCTCAAAATCCTGTACTACTGCATTCATGTTTCATCTATTATTATTAAGTAATCACACCAGTCCCCAGTGTCTCTTTAATGACTTCCTTTTATAAAACTGTTCCTGGCTTTCTGTCTCTGTTGCAGGGAGATAAAATTAATAAAGAGTGATTTATTTTGAGGAGTCTACAAATGACTGGTTACCTATTCTAAAAACGCCCTCCTCACTGATTCACATGTGTTGAGTCGGTAAATATGCACAAGTAGATTAAAAAGTAAGGCTAACACCGTATCGAACAGCCGATCAGCAAATGAGGGGCGGCGTCTTTGCTAGTGACAAAGTATACTCAACATTTCCGGCACTAGAAAAGGAGCCTTACAGTTAACACTTTCTAGGGAAACTTAATGATGACGAAGACTGCTTGTTATATGTGTGGATTTCATGCATGTTTCTGAATGTATAAGTGCGCATGTAGTTCTGTTAGGTGTCATCAGTTGCTATGAGCTCGCCCCCGTTGACAACCCTGTCGCCCACGTCTCCATAACTAGATTTACAGCTACAGTGACCTACTTATTGTAGAACCTGGTCCAACTTTGGAAAAGCAAGCGTTTGTGGGCACTGCTAGCCAAAAGTAAATAGTGAGATGCACAACCGTGTCTTTACCTGCTGCATGCAAAACATAATCCATCTTTTTCATTGAATTACTGTTTAAAAGCTTTCTTCTCTCACGCTGAGGCTTGTATCATACCCTTGTCTTAAGGCATAAGGATCAGGTGTGTTTAGATTCAGTTATCTGAACATTAAACTGCTGAAAATATGATATGTAAGTGAAGTGTCATGTGAGTGCAGACATTTCACTTTTCGCTGCCAGCACATTTTAAAGAGCCCCTTACTCTGCCTGTGAGGCCCTGGTGTTTGTTGCTGCCCTTTGGCATATTAAGTTTCAGATGTGCAAACCTCATGGCCGTTCATGGCTGCTAGTGGAAATTTCCACTTCTCTTCATACAGCATCTTGTGTATTATAATGCTGAGGGCTGATAACAAGAAACTGTACAACAGATTTAAAAGTTTAGGCGTTGTTTTAAAAGCAATTTGGTGTTTATTTATATAGGTAACGTTTTTTTAAATTTGTTAAGCTTTTAACTACTTTTTCCTCTTTGGAAGCCAGTAGCAGTAAAACTCACCAGCTGCTGGACAAAAGAAAGTAGAAACATAGAGGGATCATGTGGTACTTGTTCAAAAAGGTTCAGCTTCTATTGATCAGAAGTTCAAGGCAGGATTGTGGGTGGTGGAGGTGGGGTGTGTCCTTTACGTTTAAGGTTTACAAACTGTGAGTTATATCATTAATAAGTTGCACAATGCTCATCAGGAGGTGTGGTAATGAGCGAATGGAAAGGGAAGGTTCCTATCCTGGGTTGTTCATTGAAAATATTAGGTCTGTATCCAAGGGTGACCCTTTTTAACGTTCTTATAAGGACTTTATTCTGTACTGGCTACATTGTCATCTGGTTTGTTTTAGTGGGTTTAACGTACGTGTAGATTTTTCTATCAGGCTGACCTATCAGACTCAAGTAGATGTGAATGTTTTACAGTGTGAAACAACTGCATAACATTGTTTTGCTTTCAGTCTGTTGCACAGATAAATCATGAGTCACTGGCTTACTGGAAAAGTTTCTTCATGGGCTGCAGTCAGTTAAAAAAAATCCCAAAAAAGTTATGAAATAGTTTAAAAGTTGAAACTGCCTGCCAGCAGAGATGAAAAAGTGCAGTCTGAGACATTGTCTTTGCTCCTCTCTTAGTTAGGAAGTTGATGTTATCCCCAGGAGAAGCACAGTGTTCCGACAAATGGGAAGCAACAGCTCTCCCATTATTTTTTCCGGCTTGTTTTTGTCTCGGGTCTAAGGAGAGCTGTTGCTTCAAATTAAACGGAGTTGAAAGTTTGTGATCAAATCAGAATCAGGCTCAGTTGTAGGTAGGAACAAAACAAACACAGACTACAAATGTACACAAATATCTGAAGTTTCATTGATTTTTTTTTTTCACGTGTCCTTATGATGATTTGCTTTTGTAGAAAATTGATTGGAAACTTCCCAGTAAGTTAGGCAACACATGTTTATCTTCATTATATAAAACTGTGGAAACAATCTGAGTTAAGTTTTTCAGTTTTCTCTGGTTAGGGAAATGTTCTGCACGTGCTGGCTGGCTTTATCAGTGCTCGCTTTATAATTTTACTATGTTTGTATAACCATAACAAAACAAACAAACCATGGACTCGATTGTAGTTACATTTATTGGGAGGTGCACACCAGGTTACGTAGAAGGTTGCGGCGTAGGGTTAGGTGGGGTTGCACTTATGGTGTAAGTTACGACGTAGATCTGACGCACAAGTTTAATTTGCGTGTAATTGTTCCTCTTGTCACGTATTACATGGTTGTTGTTTTTACAGTCTGCTGCTGACATTCGTGATGTTATGTGCCCTGTGTATTGTGTTTAAGTACATCCTGCTGACACAAAAACAACAAATTCTGCAGATACACCCCGATAATGTTGTTGTTTTGTTTGTTTTTTTAATCCCATGATTCGGCAGACAAAATGTATCCTTTGTGTCCTTTAGTCATCGTGCTGCGGCACTGTACTTTGGGCATTGTGCAGTCAGTTACGCTAAAATAGTCGTGTACGTAACCGCTTGACGATAGCGATGCGTGATTCTGCTACATGTGACACGCGTCACAAGCTTACGTGTGTTCAGCATTAACGCAAAATACTGGACATTTCAGTGTTCAGTTGTGAACATTTTATGAGGAATTCCTTTGCTTGTCATGCCTCTTCCTGTGTGTATTCATCCCCAAGATGTGACATTAAACTGAAGAATTGTGGTTGGTCGTGTGGATCATGCAACTTCTTGAAATAAACTCTGTGCAAGAATATGCTGTTATCATTAGGAAACCCACATATAGGAGCTCAGTGTGGAGTAACTCTTTCTAGTCCCATCGCACATGAATCTGGACAATAAAATATCAGAGGTCAGACAAAAGGTGAACATCAAAAGTCATGTTTTCCTCATTTGTACTTTGCACGAATTCCTTTCTATTTTACTCTTGATGAAAATAGAATAATTACTTTTGCTTTGTTTTTCTTCAATCGTGTCTCACAAAGCCATGCACAAGGAATGTGAAGATTTTCCCACTCATCTTCATTTCCAATGCAACTGCAGTGTGCATAGCCTTGTTGCTGGTTACATAATAGGGTGAGGCCGTGTAAAAATGTCTGAGGGAGACAGGCAGGTGGTGAAAGAAAGGGAGGAATGAGGAGAGCAGATACATTTAATACAAAAAGAATAATTTATATCACCCAGTTCACACTGGCTCCTTTTCTAATACTCTCCTGTGTTTGACAACGTGATGCCGCTCCCCCTCACGCGCACACACACACACACACACACAAACAAAATTGGAGGTATGTAAGTTGTTGACTGCAAGGGGGTTATATTTCAAGATCTTGATGTACCCACGACCCTGTCAGTCAGCGAATCTTGATACTGAAGGGATGCTGCACAGAGTGAAAGACACAGCCTCATGGTTTAGGGCAAAAGACTTCTTAAACCTATCTTTCAGTGTGATCGTATTAGCCGTGACCAGCATACCTAAATGACACATCCCAGTAACCAGATCCCTGACCTACGTGTCTCTCATATAGCAAGCAATAAAACCATATCTGTGCTGGATTTCAGAGAAACAGAGTTAAAGTTCAGCGCTTGGGTCACATGTCAGTTTATGTGCTTTTGTTTACTTTGCGATATTTAAGAACTGTGGAAATAATTGTTTTTAGTCTCATTATTGTATTTAAACTGTTCCCCATTGACAAAATGCCACTCTTTATGAATGACATTTAAAAACTTAATAATAAAAAATAATACTAGACGTATAAAAATATATAATACGACTAAATACTAGTTTTCCAAACTGTAGTGTTTTAGTTTTATTCCAATTTTCCAGCGTCTGTTTTTCCAGATTGTGCTGAAGACCTCTGTCCTAATTATCTACTATGAGGAACAGGTTTGTCAGTGTGTCGCACTCAGATTTCTCCAGAGGTGTTTGCGCAGCATGTTTCTGTGGTTAGTTAAGCTCGGGTATGATGCTGCGGCTGTGTTGGTTGGACAATGTTGACCAATATTGGCCTGATATGTCAGACAGAAGCTTTTTTTTTTTTTCTTTGAACTTGAATGCAGATAAAGGAACTGTGTCTTACAATAGTTACAGTAGTTTGTCCACTTTGGCTCCTTTGTTTACAAGAGTCTCACAAATAACAGAGCATGCGTCACAATGCGGTTTGGAGTTGAGCCGTGTCTCCAACCTTCCATCTCTACAGTTTGTAAGTCGGAATTGGCCCCAAAGCTTCAGTTTCGGCTCAGCTCTTGTTAATACAGAGAAGCCAAAAGAGTCGGAGAGCAGAGAGGGGCTCGAGTTTGGCAGGGAGCCTTTATGAACAGGGCGCAGATATGATCCAAACAAGTCAACAGATGCACTCAGTGAAAAGGCTCTCAAGGACACAGCATGGCACTTTGTAAAGGCCTGTGTTACAGATAGATGCACACTTTTCTGCTCTTCAGCATGAAAGCACCAATAGGGTATGTATATGTGAGTTTCTTTATTCTATATTTAACAAAAATATAAGTGATGCAGTCTGGAGATAATTTCATTAACATGTAGTTGTGTAACTTGGTAGCTTGAACTACTCGAAGAAATTATTCTAACTGTGTGAACTGACGCAAGATTGCAACAGAGGACTAATCTTGTAAATGAAAGTGTGTGTTTTGTTTTCAAGTTTTGGAGGTGTTTCTGGAGGTGCTTCTCACATTGTGTCAAAGGTACGCAGCACAGAGGCATGTTTGTTATCGGATAACAAGAGCATGGTTGCCTGGACTTTGTTTGTGAAGAAGACAGTTGAGCTCGGGGCTTGAGTTTTGCACATGCGAGGCTACCAAGCTTCAGTTAGCTGGCAAAATTCTAAACTGAAATGTCTTTTTTGCTGCTCGTTCATGAATGATTAAACTCACGGGGCCACCGGGAGCCCTATGAGTTTAGGATATTTGAAATTGAATATAATAGACTTTCCCTGATGTTCATGTAATACTCTGATCTCTACATGCACCACAATGTTTTGCAGGCCAGCAGAGGAAACTGTTGTTAAAGTCACAAGAATTTCATTCAATTTCAAAGTGTCTTTGGAGGAAAAAACAAACAAAAAACTCAGTTAGCTTTTGAGTTCAATAGCCTCTCTTCTGAAGACAGCACGCTAGCTTCATTCCTTATCTAAGCTATGCTTATCTTAAACGCCAGATTCCATCCTCTGGGATGTGATACTTACACATACAATTTGGGCTCAGTTTCCTCTGCGATACTACTCAAGCTTGACCTGGCTGTTGTGCCTAATATTTGGGACATTTTTCCCGTTTCACCCCCCTTTAAACTGGTGACTCCATGTGCTCAGTTCACTCAGAGCTCTTTATATTTAAGGGATAAATCTCGGTCCTCGTAGCTTTTACAGTCGTTTTGTAAGCTGACAGTTTCAAAGTCATGCTGAGCCACTGAAACATTTGTTAGGAGAACATCAGGTCCTTTACTTCTCCTGTATCATAAACCATGTGCCTTGCATTGCTCTTGTGTAAAGCTAGAAAGAGACGCTGTGCCAACCACGTTTATGTATGGATGACTTGCCGTTCTGGAGCAAGGCAGCTATCATGATTGCTAATACCAGCTGGAGTAATGTCATGTAGAAGCGCCTCGAAATAAAGCTAAGAAAGTGCCCACCATATGGAGGTGACTCTGTTATGTAATAGGAAGCTTTTTTTGGGGGAGGGGGGTGGACAGTTATACAGTGAGCGGGGGATTGTTAATGGCCTCAGTAAAACCTCCAAAACTTTCCACTCGGGAAGTGTACAGGAATGAAGCCTTTAGGGAAGAGGGAGGAGCACAAGACACGGGTCCAAAAGGAGCAAAAGTTATTCCGGTCCCCCCTCCTCATCTTCTGTGGGTAGGCTCAGACATGCCCAGTCTTGTCCTTTTTCATAAGTTGAGTAAGAGCACTTGGCCAGTTTATCCTTGTTAGTGTTCCTTGGATTTGATGGATTAAGTTTATCAGAAGTACAAACATGGAAGAAAATATTAAACAAAAGTTGCCTGCACATGTGTTTACACTCTTTTTAAATTATATAAATTACATAAATAAACAATTTTCTCTGTTCTGTTGCCTTGTTTTGGTAGAAACAAAGCTTTAGTGGTTCGATACCAAGAGGTCGTGAATGCTATAATGTCACAGTTGTGCTTTCTGAGTTGCCCTTTATTACTCGTTGCATCATTGCCCTGCTGTTTGTTTTCATTGCAGATTCTGAGGTTTAAGTTTACCTTCATGCAGGATGGTTTTTGCCTTTGGACAACAAGTCCCAGTTAACCCGTGTTTTATCATTACATTGTATTTTACATCACTTCATCAAGGTTAACTAATTGTAACACTTGGTATTATGGTATTACAGTTAAGCAGCACTTCTAAAATGATGACATGCCCTCAGCTCCAGCTCCTTAGAGTCATTTAGTTTTCTTACTGGTACAAAGGGTTTTTCTTTCTGTGGACTGTGTTGGTGTCTGGAAGTACTTATGTCCATTTGTGTCTTTCCATCCAGGCTATCCATGAGCTCCGATTTCCCACACTACAGTTTCAGGATGCCAAATATAGGGTTCCAGAACCTTCCCCTTAACATCTACATTGTGGTGTTTGGGACAGCCATCTTTGTCTTCATCCTCAGCCTCCTCTTCTGCTGCTACTTAATAAGGTAAGAGTCATGCAGACTTTAGCTTGGGATCAGCGGAGGATTGGAATTTTTATAATGTGTCTGTGTGTGAGAGAGAAATGGCTGCTTTGCCATGCGGGTTTGTGGCATAAAGTGTCATACAGGCAACATTAGTGTGTGCATAAGATTAATCTGGTGCTAGTACCGCATGTGGTCTCTGAAAAGCTAGGATGGAAGATACAAACATTTATTAATCATTTAAAGAGATACATTGTTGTATTTTTTTTAATACATTCATTATTTATTGATTTTTGTGTTGGTATTTGTAAATCAGTTAACCTGAGAAGGCTCCCAGATTTGCCTATACAAATTCATTTACATGTGCAAATTAGGAAGCAAATTCCAATCATTACTCTCCCATTCCTGTAAATCAGCCCCAGCAGGCTTGGAATTTGCGCGCACATTTGTAATTCACACAGCTCTGTCCAGAAGAGGTTGTGTGAAGCTTGTTTTCGAAGACGATGGCGATTTAGAACACAGCGTACCACTTGACCACCAAACCATCAGAGCCAGTGCTCATCTGACACTTGAAAACTGTCATTATGCAACGGCACGATAGCTCTTTCTCTAGGTCTGTTTGCCTCACATTCATTCAGAATTCCCCTTGTACTGTTTCACTTTAGCTCTGTCCATATTTTTGCATAATGTGAGGAGATGTTGAGTACTGAAAATGGCTTAATGTTAATGAGTTCTTTATAACTAGTAATTCAGAAACATGGAAATGCTTGTGCATACGTGCGAGCTGGTTACATAACATGACCTTGTAGCCTTTAACAACATACTGTATGGCACTTGTCACTGCTGCTTTAGGCTGAGATTTTGTGGGGAAAGAAAAAAGCTCTTGTTTTCTTCCTTTTTTTGAGAAATGTGTGTTAATAAGCATTTGCTAATAGTTTTCTCACAAGTGGGGAAAAAAGTTTCAACAGCACAGTTTGGAGAAAGTTTCTCTGATATACATATATAACAATTTGATATCTTAAAAAATATTTAAAAATGGCTGATATCCAAAGTGGTTTTTTGATACATTATGATGATCATGGCACTACATGTCAAAGAAACTAGTAATAACTTTTTTTATTCATTTATTTATTTGCTGCTTTATTGCCACTTAACCTAACCTAAACCTTTAGGATATGCATTAAACTTCCACTGGTGTTTAAACATGTTGCTTGTAACTAATCTTTTTTTTAAGCCCCTTTGTAAGCACAGCATCTTTAGTGTAATTATTTCCTTTAAAGGAAAATTCAGAGATTGCTACTTACCAGCTACATCTACACTAATACGTTTTCATTTTGATACGCTGCTTTTGACAAAAAACCATCCCTAAACAGATGAACACTCATCTGTTTAGTAACGTTACGAAAACCATCTCTGGACTTACTGAAATGGTTAAAAGCGTACATCGCATAACTGTTTGTGTTGACAGAAGTGGCGTGAACGTGTTGTGATTCATAATCCATGTTGAAGTGTCCAGTTAGCCAGGGCTGATGTCTTTTTGTTCTCTAGAGTAGGTCATGAGGTAGAGGACAGCAAATACTAACTGCTTCCAAATGCGTGTCTGGCTGTCCAGATGAGGCCAATTCTTACTATAGCATTTAGTACCAAAATTTAGATACTCGTTTGCAATCATCCTAATGGTGCGATCTTCATGGACACGCAGCCACAGCAACGCAACAGACTTGGCAAAGCAGCTGAGACACTGACAAGTATCCAACTGTTAACGTACATATTAACCAGGCCAGTGCACACAGTTAAATGTTACCACACAGCCACATGTCTTTTCCGTTAAGTTATCATTGAGTTAGCGGCTGTAGCTAGTTAATAGAAAGATAGCAGTAATGTTGGAGCTGGGCAAGTCCTGCTTGTCTGTAATGTGAAGAGACAGCGTAATGTTCATTTAACAGAAGAACAAAACAGGATGTTTCTTTTGGGGAGTTTAAAACATCCCCAGCAAGGGCTGTGCAATATGACCAAAATCTCATATCCCGATATAAGAATTTTATCGTCCAGATAACGATATAAATCACAAAAATGTAACATTTTCTGTCAATTCTGTGAATCTCGGGCAGCTCGACTTGCGGGAAGTGTTTCCAGCTGCGCGTCCTTTACCCGGAGTCGAGTGTTTTAACCGATGCATGAAACGATACATTTTTAGACATAAGTTGTACCGGCCGCCATTTTCTTTGTATTTATTGCACGGCGTGCTGCGGGTTGCCTGTTCTAACGTTTGAGTCTAAGGTTTATTTTTTAGCACCTGCTGGCTCTTTTTTACTTCTCATCCATAAATAATCTGCTCTTTCACGTGATTCAGTTTATTTTGAAAAGTCTCAACAGGATCTTGAGCTTTATTGTGAAAGGTTTATGTGGAACATAAACAAGCGGACACGCGATGGTTTTACCGTCGTTGTTGCTAACGACAACGCATAAAAACAGGCGCTTGTCCGTCCATAGTGTGGTTATATACAGTGTTGGGAAGGTTAGTTTTAAAATGTATTCCACTACAGATTACAGAATACATGCCCCAAAATGTATTTTGAAATGTATTCCGTTACGTTACTCAATGAGTAACGTATTCTGAATACTTTGGATGACTTTGGATATATTATCATGCTTTTTACAACTGCATGAATGTACTGTTGCTGTGTGATTTATTACTATTACTGAAGGTCCGTGGCTCCGAACCGTAGTAAAGGGACCTCTGGCTAATACGTTGGTTCCGTGTCGGGCTTTAAACGGTAACTGTAACGGAATACAGTTACTCATATTTTGTATTTTAAATACGTAACGGCGGTACATGTATTCCGTTACTCCCCAACACTGGTTATATAAAATATAAGAGAAGGAGAGAACTTTAAGAAATTAATATAGCCACTACAGTGACCATCAAAACGATAAAAAAAAATCTTGCCATAAACAGTTTATTTTGCGACACCACGAAACAAACGATAGCGTAAAATGAAACGATAGACGTTTTTATATCGTCATCCGATATATATCGTCATATCGAACAGCCCTATCCCCAGCCTTTACGCACTGAGCTATTCTAGGAATGACCTAGCAGGGCCGTTAGCTAAAAGATCCTAATTAGCTGGACTTGACATTAAACTGTGTTTGATCTGCGGCGCTCCTAGTTTGAATAATAAAAAAGCACAAGCTAAGATGTGTCCAGCAGCATTTTCAGAACTTTGCTGTAGGAGTCAGGGCCATGTGGACACTAGCTATAAACATCCAGAAAGTTTTGCTTTTTAAAATGAAAACGTATTAGTGTGGACATGATTTCATTCCCTTGCTAGCTCCTTTTGTAAGCCGACTGGCCTAATCAAATTGTCCCGGCTGCTGTTGCAATAGGGGTTTTATCCTAGCAGCAGCAGACTGAACACAAATAATGCCCAGCGTTTTTTATCTAAAACAGTGAGAAGCAGCAGTTGCCCAAAAATTTCTCCCCTCGCCATCTTGTCATGTCCTGTCTTGCAGGGCAAATGGTAAGTAGATTAACTCCTCTTGTGTCCTTACAATTCCTCATCTAACTGTAAAGAGACACTTAATGACTTTGATGCAGTCCCATGATTCAGTACTAAAAGCTGACATTGCCAGGTTCACTCTCTAAATGCAAATGAGCGATTTTGGCTCCATAAAAAGACTTCTAAAGATGCAGTCTCCCAAAGGGTGAATCAGTTATGAGTATATGTATAAATTTTCTCATGGTGTCCGATAATTTACAAAAAATGACACGATTGCTCCATATTTGGGAAATACTTTGTGGAGCTCTGTGGACACGGCTCACACCACCATGAAGGGGGAATCTTAAGGTTTCTGTGCAGTAAAGCATCACCGGCAGGGGCGAGAAAGGAGAGATGAAGTAACACGTTAGAGTTCACTCGCAAGATTCCAGCAGACATATACTCGCAGATACATTTTGACAGAAGGCAGACTCTCACAGAGAAACGCAACCACATCTCTCAGCGAGTCTCTAAACCATACACACACAGGTGCAAAATATGCAGTTCAGTTTGCACAAACATTCAAAGAGTCTTAAGTATTGGGTGTTTCTGTAACGTGGAAAAGGAGCACTAATAGTCGCTCTGAACAAATGCGGCAAGTATATTTGAATCTGTTAGTCATCACTGCAGTTTATAATATTCATTACGTGCTCATGATACCACAGGGCAGATGATACATGTTTTTATGTAGGTGGCACTGACTGCAGCGTAATTCTATCCTATTTGGCACCTGGTTTTCATATTAAGTATTCTCCCACTTTTGCCCACTTTTACATTGTACTTGTGGGCTAATGAGCACCCCCCCCC
>NW_024582689.1:379532-398022 GCF_018398535.1 Haplochromis burtoni | reverse complement strand
CCCCCCATCAGTCGCCAATGACCCACCCTCCCATGATCTTGTCCCCTACCCCTGGGAGTCTCTGCACCTTTACCTGCTGACCTCTTTCAAAATGTCAGTTTCTCTCCTAGACTGTGCTGCTTGTTTTACAGATCCCTCTCACTCTGCTGCGAGAGGTTAAGGTTACTTGTAATGGAGGTAAATCTTACAAACCTATGAATTTTTCCTATCTCTTTTGCTCTTTTTTTCCTTCCCTAATTTTTTATTTCATTTATTTATTTGTTTGTTTGTTTTTGCATATGCTATTCTGCCTCTCAGTACCTAGAACCTCTTATCCAGTGTTCTTCCTGTTGTCTGAATGTTTTTTGTAGCTTAAACTCGGGTTGTATCGACCGGTACTCTTGTTGTGCTTTTATAGAGTGCCTCAGGAACCTGCAGTAATGCTTTTAATGTATGATCCGCTGTGTTTTTGGTGATGTGAGTTGATATTTTACCTTAGGTTCAGTGCTTGTTTTGACAGGAAACCAAGAGTATCTGTTAATATGTAATTTGCTTACTACTGCGTTCTCCTTCATCGTCTTCTTTCTTTCCTTTCGGCTGCTCCCTTTAGGGGTCGCCACAGCGACTCGTCTGCCTCCATCAACCCTCTGCATGTCCTCTGTTGCTCATCCATGAACTTCTGTGATCTTCCTCTTTTCCTCCTGCCTGGCAGCTCCATCTTCAACACCCTTTTATGAATATATCCATTAGCCCTCCTTTGCAACAAACCATCTCGGCTTTGCTGCTTCAACTTTGTGTCCAAACTCTGATGTACCCGTTTCTAATCCCTGCTGGTCATTCCCAGTGAAAAACTTAGCATCTTCAGCTTAGCCTCCTGTCTTTTTGTCCGTGCCACCGTCTCTAAATCATACATCATAGTAGGTCTCACTACATCTCCGTGTCTGCACTCTCTTCTTCCCCTCTCTTATCCATTGTCTGTTTCTTTGGATGGTTGACTCCAGGTATTTAAACTCATCGACCTTCACTGCCTTTCATCCTTGCATGGTCTCCTTTCCTGCTCTTGCCCTCTCATTCACACACGTGTATTCTATCTCGCTTCTGCTGCCTTTACTCTTTCTCCTCTCCATTGCATACCTCCAGCTCTCCAGGCTCTCTTCCCTGCTCTCAGCTTCTGCATTGCTAGTCAAAAAGATTTAAAAACATGTTGCTTTAGAAATATTTTACTTACCCTGTGTGAGGGGGTGAAGCTTGCCAGAAGCAGGACTCGTGCACTCACGAGAAAAATGCACAACCCAAACATATCTCATGGTTGCGCACTGCTCTGTCTCTTAGCGAAATAATTTCTGAACTAGTTATGTACACCAAGTTATGACAGTGTTTATCATTTTAATTAAAGCACCCCTGCTGATAAACTAGAGTAGACTGACTCTAGGAAATTTTTTTTCAGGACATGTGGATTGTTTCTGTGTTATAGAGTCAAGTGAAGGAGGCCAATTATTAATCAAAAAGGTGTTTTGTCTTTACTTCTCCCCAGGTTACGGCACCAGGCGCACAAAGAGCTATATGCTTACAAACAAGTAAGAAAAAGCGCGCGCACACACACACACACACACACACACACACACACACACACACACACACACACTTCAGAGATAGGAAATCATCTGTACCTAAATGCACCGCAGAAATGAAGTATCATTGCAGTGTCTAGTTTATATCAGCTGTGCATTGGCCATCATTTAAAATTCCCATTGCTGACTCCTTAGGCAGCAGCAAGAATTTTAAAGGGTTTGTGTCTTTTGTAAGCATGCGTGCACGTCCAGCACTCCCGGATAAGAGTAAAGCGCTGGAAAAGTCACGGTTATGTGAAAGATGTGAGCGGATAATAGCGTGTAAAGAAAGAAAGAGAGATGGAAGGTGTTAACAAACTTACATTATGTAATACTGTGTATTACCAGCATGCAAAAAGCATCCAAACATGGCATCACAGAATATAAACACATGTTTTGTGCGTTGTGTCTCTCTGAGTGTTAATCACACATTTTAGTGTCTAATATTGTGATGTTTCTGTTCAGGAACTGGTTATAATTATTCTCATACAGTGTTAATCTAACTAATGGTTCTTCTTCTGTTATTGCACCTTTAGGTCATTCAGAAGGAAAAAGTCAAAGAGCTAAATTTGCATGAGGTAAGTGCTTTTCTGTTTCGTTGGCTAATATCAGGCATCACTGTCAAGGCTTGCTGCATCTACTGCAACAGTTTGTCACGCAGTATCAGCAGCAGACACTGTTCTCTGTCAATTTTGAACCTGTCAGTCACAAACGTCTTAGCTGTAGCCCCACCGTGTGTTTTTATTCAGGTTTTTAATCTCATCCTCTTAGTTTTGTACTTGCATAGGAGATGTCCTGGGTCGTCATTTAATTTAAAACAAAGTCCAGAGCTCTGGGCCTGTGAAGCAACAATTTAATGTTACAAAAAAAGTTTAGAGCAGAGGTATCAAACATAAGATCCAGGGGCTAGAATTGGCCTGGCAAAGACTCCAATCTGGCCAACTGGATGGCTTTGGAACAAGTGAAGGAGGGCAGAGATTTTAGTCTTTTAACTAAAACTTTATCTGTAATTTCAAACATTTATTTTTTTATCGTGTAGAGAAACTGACACATGCTGTTGGAATTGCATGTCTTTTTTATATTAAGATATCTCTGGGATTAACATCAAAGGGATCCCTATGTGGCCCACAATGTAAAACAAGTGCGACGTCCACAAAGATGTTATGCAATAAACATCGCGAACAGACGTTCACCGTGTTTGAATAGGGTTTGTTAAGATTTAGTTTGACAACAGTGATGACTGATACGCACTGTTTGTCATCCAACATTCAACATGTGTCTTCACTCATTGTCATGTGAAAAGGTGTAGTTAAGGCATTAACGTCCTCCCTGTTATTATTACGTAATGCTCGGTGTCAGCTCAGTGTGGTTGGAAAATTACAAACGCAGAAGTAAAGCTGCATCGCTTCTTGCAGACAGCCTTTTAACAGAGCAGCGAAAATGAAATGTCAACAAATAGCATCTTCGTGTGTGCTTTGGCACAGGCATGGCCATATTTTCTCATCAGCCGTGCTGGAATTTCCTGCTGTCCCATCAGGCTTCGGGGTTTTATTTATGTTATTAGGAATCGAGGGAGAAAGCATCACAAAGTGTCGTGTGAATGAAGCGCGTGACAGAGTAACCAAGCTGTGTTTAAGGACAATAATATATATGCACACAAGGCTGACCCAGTTCCAGGCTCACAGGATTACCCGGTGGAAATGAACACAGCCTAAGCTATGTGGATTTGGTCTTTTATATATATAGCATAGCAGTGTAATATGGAACCCACTGAGTGTTTATATAAGTCTGTAACTTGAACAGCACCATCCTAAGCTGGTGCTGTTTTTAGCATGGCTTTGATCCCAGTCTACATTAACTGTCTTACATGTTATGTCGGTTTTATGTAAAGAGTGGCTGTCGTAATAGCATCACATGAAGTTCATGCTTCTGTGTCTTCTCAGACTTTTTTTGTGTGTGTGTGTGTATTTGTAGTTATAAACAAGTGCACACATCTAAAAATATACCAGATGCTTGGAAACCCTCCCCCCAACTCCCAAGTGTATCGTGTTGTTTTTGGGACGTTTTTAAAATAGGAAAAGCTGCACAAACACATCAGTGCTGAATGACTTTGATTAAAAAAAACTAAAAGTCACGCTTTGAGACCTGCATGAAATATGCCTGTCATGTTCCAGCAGTGCAATACATAACACTGTGTCTATTTGCTGTGGTTGTATTTTCCTATCTATGTAGGGCAGAGGTAATGATTTCATATCTTTATCTTTCATTCATCTTATCTAGTGCTGTGTAATTTGCTTTATCAGTTTGATATGGTTGTTGGTCATATGTTGAGAGTTATTGATGTTGAGCTGGATGAATAGCCTGGGAATATGTATGCAAGAATACAGTTAGCAAGTGGCAGCAACTGCCTATTGTAAACATTCAGTTGTTTTAACCGTGTAAAGCCCAGAAAAGTAAAATTATTTGAAACTAGAGTGTTTATTGAAGTTTCTGACAAATACGAAATTAATTAATTTGTGTTATTTGGAATTTGGGCAAGTTATTGTTTACATTGTATCTTTAAAAAAAATAGAATTAGATTGATAATATGGAGGTATCATAAACTCATGTAGCAAATATTTGGCATTGTAAGGGTTCGTTTTGCTTTGTGAGGAGTTTATTTTGCTTTTTTTTTTTTCTTTTAGAGATGTTTGCTGCATTAAATTCAAAGAATACATCTAATACATTATAGCGTCATTTTGTTTGTCACTGATGGGTTTTGGCGAGTGTTTTGTTTCTTTTACACATTGGTGGAGCTTTTTTAAAAAAATCTTTTTTAACTGTATGTTACATGTTGTGTGTTCCTGTTAAAAAAAATGATGGCTAAAGGTTAGTGACCTGATTTTAATGTAAGTGCATCATCATAAACTTCAGCTTCCTCTAAACTTTTAATTTTAAAAAGTGTATATGCAGTGATTGAAATGAAAGTAAACGTCTGCAGATGGGGAAACTGTGAAACTCTTGGTATTAATGTTCCTCTTAGTACCTCTTTACACAGTAGAAAGTGGTAAGACTGTGGGTGGTAATTACAGTTTGTGGTCCCAGCGTGCTAGGCAACATGTTCTCATCACTAGAGATGAGGAGATCGGAGTCCTTCACACGTCTGCTCTTTCTCACAATTTCGTTTTAAGCATTACGCTGATCCTCGGATGGTCTTTTTCTCTACCTGTTAATTTGATCTCTTTCTGTTGCTTGGCTGAGTTGAATGAAGAACGCTCTTTGTCTGCAGAGCATTGCTTGGCATTCATGTACTGTTCTTGCTTCAATAAAATCAACAAGAGGGTAGAGTGTCTTTTGGGTTTTTTTGTACAGTTTTTGGAAGCTTGCAGGATTAATCCACTTAACAGTGAAAAAATAGGTTCTGTCAAAAGTTGGCCGACAGTGTCACATCTAAGCCGTGAGGGTGACGCCACAGAAAAAGGCACTGAGAAAAACAAGAACACTGATCTATTCACCAATCAAGAGACCAAAGCAGACATCTTAACAGAGAAGTGTTGTGTGTCCAAAACTCCTCAGGAGTGGAAGCTAAAGCCCCCCATACTGTTCTTTTCATCCACAGTCATCCATTCAGCACTTGTAAAATAGAAGTTAGAGAGAAAATGTCGCCGAGTTTGAATAGCCAGTGAGCCCCTCATTAAAAGCTTCTACTGTAAAGGCTGTATGAAAATTGGCTTCATAGACCAACAGTTTATCTATTTCAGAGTTCACAATACTTCCCTAGACTTTACCTCCACTGTGAAATCATCCCAGCTGGCCATTGATGGCATGGATAGGTAGTAAGATTTGCTGCAAGTTATAGGAACGGTTGGGAACGATGACTCTTTCAGGATACTTCTCATTTTAATTTGTTTCAAGCAACATTAAATTGAGAGAGCACTCTTCTTACTGGAAGAGAAATCCATCTGAATCTGAATTGATCAAATGTAGCCGGCATGCCTGAAATAAGTAGCACGTCAAATAGCGCTTAGTGTGCCGTGCGGTTCTTGGGTGTTTGTGAACTGTATAATTTGCCCCACCATAGATTCACGTCAGCATCTCCATCATAATAAGACCTGCGTCACCGACGGTCATGCACAGGCATCGCTCAATGCTTGCACCTCTGCACAAATTTAATATGAGCATGCGTGTCAGTCAGCTACATTGATCAAACACAAAAAAGAGAGAAAATAGACAGAAGCTAATGTGATTTCAGAGTCTAGTTTTCTATTTCTGGAATAATATACATATGTCTGTTCCCTTCCATATGTATGAAATGAAGCAAAGAAGAGATGGGTGAAGTGAAGAAAACCTGTTACTCTAAGTGCAGAAAAGTCGTAATCCATGTAAAACAGTTGGGGAGTAATGGCTAGGAAGCTCTCCTAGCCTTCCCAAGCAGTTGTAATGAAGATAAATCTGGGTTTAACAATGCTTTCTTGAGTTGCCAGTTAATTTAAACTCAGTATTGTATGGGGAAAAACTTAATTGCCTGCCTTCCACCCTATGACAGATGGGATAGGCTATAGTAACTCTGCAACTTTGAATCGGATTGGTGGAAGAAAATGTATAGATGGATGGATGCTGTAGGAGTTTTAGAAATAACGTTCTCTGCTGGGTCTCTCATAGAGGAATTTTGATGAGCGCTGAATTCCAGCGACTACATGAAAGGGCTGCATTGTTTCTTTGATGAAAGGCCTGCAGTTACTCAAAGTCAAGGGGAAGGGGATGATTGAGCCAGTGTTGCTCATAATAGGCTATCATAATATTACTGCAATCGATTGTGAACCCAGGATCTATTCTTAACCCAGTTAAAGGCCAAGGGCTCATCATCACGCTCATCTAAAGCCACCAAAATAGAATTTACAGGCGGTGGAGGGGTGAACGGATCAGTGGAATATTATTTTTTCCATCCCCACGTGTTTCACTTCCTAATTTCCAAGAATTCCACACAACCACAACAGTTAGCTAAAACTATAAGGTGACCTGTTACGCTAGTTGAAAGTGTTTTTGTTTAAACCAAAATGGCATCCACATCCTGCTCATCGGGAATTTCTCAATGACCCTGACAAGGACTTTTTTTCAGGGAACTCGAGCTGAACTGCCCAGAAATGGTTAATGTCTTACAATCGAGTTTAAAGTCTTGAATTGTAGTTATAGTGCGGGCTTTAGTATGCTTTCTTGTTTCATTCAAACCAGATCTGAAGATCTCTCAGCTTTTCTAACTTACGACTCCAGAAATGAACTGATAATCTCTCACCATCTACATTACAGTGTTGATTGTTTTCCTGTTGAAAAGGGGAAAACCAAAACTACTGTAATGTGTGGCCTCTTGGCCGCGAACGGAACAAGTCCCCATGAGAGTTGCATCAGAGTTATACAACAGGCATAGTTGGTCAGTTGGACTTTTTTCCGTGGTTTTGGGGGTTTTTTCAGGGTGTTTTGAGGTGGGTTTTTGTTAAGTTTTTGGTGTTGTTGGTAAAAGTTTTTTTTTTTTTGTGTGTGTGTGTGTTTGTTCTTTTCACTAACACAAAGCTAAAGATGATGCATGGCTTTATACAGAAAGCACCTCCTAACTCCCCCAATCTCTTTCAGATTTGTGCAGTGTGCTTGGAGGAGTTCAAACAGAAAGATGAGCTGGGGATTTGTCCATGCAAACACGCCTTTCATAGGAAGTGAGTACACGGTCTTATTGACATGCACAAGCACACACAGACACACACGTTTGTACACATCCAATCAAGGACAAACAAGTCATTATAGATTTCTTTATCTGGATGGTGTATTTCCATTGATTTTCCCGCTTTTTAGGTATCCGGTTGTTCAGTGATGACGCGACAAATCCTACTTCCGGGCCTAAAGTAGTCTGCGTTTAATATGGCTTTTGTGTTGTTAATATGTTTAATGTTATGTATTTTCTTCTATTTAATCTCAAAAAACAGTCAGTGATCACTGTTGACCTCCCTCGGCTTTTATTACCACTAATCATTTATTTAAGCTCAGTTTTTAAAACCTTAGGATGTAACTACAGCCCAGCCCATGCAGCAGTATATGAATGACTAACCTTGTATTGTGGATGGATTATCTCAGTTGTTCTCCTGGCTGAAGTTTGGTCCTTTTACAGCATCCTGCCATGCGATTACATTTGTTCCTGACCACCGAGAACACTCACGTTAACTTTTATCGAGAGGAAAAAAAGTTAGCTTGTTTATATTATGCTAACATAGCTGTGTCGCTAGCGGTCACGTAGCACATCATTATATACCAGCTAGCCCAACTTCAGTAACCCTACAAACGTCACTGCTGTCTAGTTTTCTGTCTTCATTTATGCTGGAAGTGATAGCAGAGCTGTACGTTTTTGTTTCCAAAACCCCGCAGTCAGGACATGCTATATTGTATTTAGATAGAAGCTAGCGAGCTAACTCCCTG
The DNA here is from genome assembly GCF_018398535.1 of Haplochromis burtoni. Classification (NCBI taxonomy): domain Eukaryota; kingdom Metazoa; phylum Chordata; class Actinopteri; order Cichliformes; family Cichlidae; genus Haplochromis; species Haplochromis burtoni. Next base: position 389,992 of record NW_024582689.1, on the reverse strand, counting down.
CTAACTTCTAACTCCGTTAAATGTCATAAATTCTGTTTTCATGGATGCCTGGATGTTAAACTCAATTGTTACACCTGGTAGAGCAGAACGCTGATTATTTTATTAAAGATGAAAGACTTTAGACAGTTTTTCAACTCTCAGTAATGCCATAGTGATCGTTTGATATATGGACCTGCAGCGGAGTTTAGGTCCAGACACGGCTAGTGACATCAGACTGAACAATCTAATAGTAAATACAAATTGCTAGATGTTCTGCAATTTCAGAGACTTAGGGTGAACAATTATTGTCAAGCTTGTTGCGTTTGTGTGGAAGCCAACAATAACAAATGCCTCAGAGTTGCATGTTTTTGGGACACTAAACTAAAGCCCAGTGTTTATGAATTGGGAACTGCAGATGACATGTTGGATTGCTTCAACCTGTTTGTCCCACACCTCCCCCCATGACCTCCTACTTCAGCTGAGTTCATTATAACAGCACGATGCCTCCCTTGGCCTAGTTTTTCTCTGTAGTTGCTGCAAGAGTAGTGACCCCTCACCTCTATATACACTGCTCTGCTCTTGTGCAAGGTAAGGAAAGGCATGCCGCTGTGCAGAGGAAAAGGTTTATTGAGGAGGGTATTGCTGGGTAGATCTTTTTACAAATGATGACAAGAGAGGCAAATTATACAAGAAAAATAGGGTTCCAGTGAATGTTTGGTTAGTGAAAAAGAAATAACATAAAAGAAGTGCTAGTGAGTCATGCAAGTGCAGAATTATTTGTGAATTTAGGGATATGTTTGTCTTGATCCTTGCGTGTAATCAAAATCTGTATCAAGATTTGTGGATGTGTACATACAGTTGTAGATGTTGTTTGTGGTTATTAACTGCTTAAAGTGTTGCACTCTGAGAGCTGGAAATAAATCTCCTCTCACCTGGCTGTCTCTTTATGAGGATTTTGGCTACACTTGGGTCTGAGCGGCTGTAGGAATAGATGCGCGACGGTTTGCAAATGTATGTGGTTTTTTTTCCTAGTTAATGAGCTGATATATATTTTCCTCTTGAACACAGCCACTGGAAGACAGAAAGCAAAGCCTCTGGTGATCTACATTTGACCACTTAATTATTATTATGAGCTCTGGGTAATGGCCAAAAGACTGAGAAACAAAACGCATATTTACTTATGAGATGAAACTTGTGGCAAAGAACGCTTTTAAAAGGGCGCCCCCATTAGGCCAGGTGGAAATAAAACTCCTATAGAAAGCCGCGCAAGCATGTGGAGAACATGCAGACACAAATATTTTAGGATAAACCCAGAAAAAAAAGTTGTCTTTGGTATATGAGGTTTATATTTATTTGCCCCCTTTATTTTCCACTCTGCGTGGGGTTTTTTTTGTTTGTTTGTTTGTTTGTTTGTTTTTATTTGGGATAGATTTTATACCAGATGGGCTTCCAGATGTAATTCATCATGTAAAACGTCACTAACTTGTGACCCCTCCTGAGACTCATGTGCAAGTCTTTAATTCATACTTAGTTTTAGTCATAATTTAGGCATCTAAATTCTTGTAGTTTTGGTCTAGTTTTAGGTTTTAAAAGATGGGGGGCCTGATCAAACGTGTGCGTCTAACCTTACTGCAGGAGATTAATTCTGATTGGATCTCGTCTCTCCAGAAAAATTTTGTCTTGTTTTTATTTGTTAACAAAAGTGTCAGTGCATTTCTTCATAGTTCTTCATACTTCGTTATCATCTCGTTTCCGTCAAAGGGGTCTGTGGTTATGACGTACCTATGGGGTAGATTTAATAAAGAAGTGTAACCCCCGTAAAGCAGTGGTCCCCAACCCCTGGGCCTCGGACTGGTACCGGTCAGTGAGTCGTTTGGTACCGGGCCGCGAGAGTTGAGGCTCAGGTGTGAAATGTATAGTTTTCAGGGTTTTTATCGGTTTTCAGCGTTATTTTGTTATTGTTTTTATCGTTAACTCAGTTTTCCTGGATCTTTTCATGTGTGTTATGAATAAATCTTCTTTTTTTCGGTACCGGTTCTAGTTTTATTTTGTTGTATTTATCCGCGACACCTTAAAGGCCGGTCCGTGAAAATATTGTCGGGCATAAACCGGTCCGTGGCGCAAAAAAGGTTGGGGACCGCTGCCATAAAGCGAATGTGTTAACGGCTACATCATGCAATTTATTAGCGCCCACTGGTGGAAAAACTATGTCATGGCACTTTCTCTAAATTGATTTAAACATACCGCATTTTGTTTATTCCATAATTTATTACAACATTGTGGCACCACTGCACATGTAAATATAAATATGCCATACGTGTTGCTGTTGTCAGTTATCAATTCCGTTACGTACATTGAGAGCTAAGAGCTAACTGGAGCCCATCTCCGTGTGAACCCATAATAATCAATAAAGCTGATTCTGATTTTGATGCTTTTTCCTGCTTACAAGCTGCTATCCTATATTTCCTGTACCCTCTGAATCGCTCGCTTCTTTCATCCCTGCCTTTAATTATAAGCGCTGTGCTTTTTCTTTCCTTCAGGTGCCTCATTAAGTGGCTGGAGGTGAGGAAAGTGTGCCCGCTGTGCAACATGCCCGTCTTGCAGCTCGCCCAGCAGGCCGGCAGCACAGACCCTCCTGTGCAGATAGAGCAGCCTTTGCCTGGTATTGAGAACTTGGTGTAGCAGACTGACGGCCTCCTTCACAGTACACTACAAACACACGCATCCCGACACTCATGCTCTTACCTGTACAGGTACACTTTTGGTATGAGTGCGTGGACAGACTGGAGAAACTGGAGCTAATGCTCAGATCTACGCAAAAGCTGCGAATCTGCCGCCATCGCCACCTCTCGTATCTTTTTGCATCGGTTCACAAAAGGATTTCCTGACATCGGCTCTGAGAGTCATCTGTTTTCATGCATTTTTATTTTCACGGACAATGAAGAAGAGCTGATAACGAAGGAGTTTTCGTTTTCGACCGAGACGGTCGATAACTTTTTCACAACCAAAGCACTTTTCTGGGGACACCAGCGAAAGACCAGGAGGAAGAAGGAAAAGACAAAAGAACTACAGTACACTAAAATCTCAATAGTTTTTCTTTTATTTAACAAGCACTTTATGAGAAAGGCAAACCTGAATTTGCATGTGGCTCGTAGTCCCAAGGTCAATATATTTTATCATTAACGCTCATTTCCATGTACAGTACAAATAAACCAGGGTTAGGTCATTTTGGATTTTTTTTTTTGTTAACAAACAAAATGTACATACACGTCAGAAAGGGAAAATTTGGTAAGTTTGTTTAGTTTGTGCTGCACACACACAAGAAACCGAAGTCAAAGTATCCTCGACTTTATGTCTGACTGAATGTGAAAGGTTTTTACACGCACACAATTCAGATGAAACATGAAGAATTTGTTCCCACATCATTACTCATTCATAATGTTACAGTTCTCCTTTTTTGTAAGGATTCAAACACATAAAGATGATGCAGTGAACAAATTATAGCATCAGCCATGTGTGGATACTGTCAGCCCTCCACAATCCAGGCATTACTCACAGTTGGGATCAGTCACAGGAAATCAACATTTCACAGTGCCCACTGTTTTAACCTCAAATTGTGTTGGTGTGTATGCACTGATGCTTAATCTTTAAACCGTTAAACAGACCCAACGGAAGTAATCAAGCACTCAGACGTTTCCCAACTAACACAGATGTTGCGCTTTGCTTCGCAGCGTTTTTATTTCATTGAAGCCGAGCTGCGCGTGTGCCACAGAGACTCGTCTTCGCAAACATTTCACAGAAACAAAGTGTCATACGGTCGAGTCGGCGTCACTCGAAATATCACCGCACGTCCCTCTGAATCTGAATCTGAATGACTTCTGAGTTTAAGCACGCTGCTTTTACCGCTGAATTTGTTTTTGCTTCCGCTCTAGTATTTATGCTTTTTTAAAATAGATATATATATATATATATTTATTGTGATATCTCGGTACAGCTTCATAGAGAGAACAAGTTAGTGGACTCAGCATAGCTTTCAGGCAACATTTCCACACATACATTGGGAGGGGCTCAAGCCGCGAACCCCCCTCTGGCCCCCACCCACAGAGGTAGCAGTCAGCAGGTTGTAATGAAGCAGCAGTTTCATTCACACACGCGCACACAGGTTCAGCTTTTTGGCCGTGGTATTCTGGCGCTTTCGCCCCTCGCCTCTCTCTGTATAGTACAGGGTGCTTTTGTTTCGTGCCACACATACATTAACCCTGAACCCCTGACCTTTGTGTTTTTGTTTTTGTCTCCTGTTAATATGTTGTTGGGCTAAAAGAAAAAAGCTTCATCACTCTGAGATGAATTAGAGATTGTCATTTTATCAATGATGTGTGATATCCAGTAACAGCTGTGTGTTACCTTTTTTAGAAGCACAAACAACAGCAACAAAAAATGAGCCCCCACTACAAAAAGTGAGCTTTCTGTCAGGGCTAACATGCTAACTGATTGTTCTGTTTTCTGGCTGCTTTCTTTCTCAATTATTACACAAAGGTTGAGGTTCACAATACGTGGACGATGCTTCTTCCATTGTTACTTTGATCTGAATGTCAGGCCACACACACCGCAGTGTTGACCTCTGTGGACATTAAATAAGAACAAAAACAGGGTTATTTTTCTATCTTGTGTGACGGTCACTCCTCCTGCATGGAAGCAGCACGGTGCTACATAAAAATGTTAAGGCTGATTGAAACATATTGGCCAATCCCAAACAGACTTATTAGGACACTAGGTGAGCAGGGCGTGTATCAGACAACATCTCCACTTCAAAAGAGTTTTATGTTGAACAAATGAAGCAGCATCAAATCCTGCAGCATGTGACGGGCAGAATTTGTTGCCTTCTCTCTTCTCGGTTTCGGTTACAAAAAGGCTGTGACTGTTTTTCTGCACTTCTATTAGAGCTGGGCGATATGAGATTTTTTCATATCACGATATGGTTTTTTCATTTCAGGCGATAACGATATGTTTCACGATATAAGCCAAATAACTATATTTGTAAGATTTAAATGTGCCGTTGCTCACAAGTAAAATGTGAAATAATCAGCAGCTTGTTTTTATTTAAATATTTATTTCCCATCACAGAGAGATTTACCACTAATCATTTATTTAAGCTCAGTTTTTAAAACCTTAGGATGTAACTACAGCCCAGCCCATGCAGCAGTATATGAATGACTAACCTCGTATTGTGGATGGATTATCTCAGTTGTTCTCCTGGCTGAAGTTTGGTCCTTTTACAGCATCCTGCCATGCGATTACATTTGTTCCTGACCACCGAGAACACTCACGTTAACTTTTATCGAGTGGAAAAAAAGTTAGCTTGTTTATATTATGCTAACATAGCTGTGTCGCTAGCGGTCACGTAGCACATCATTATATACCAGCTAGCCCAACTTCAGTAACCCTACAAACGTCACTGCTGTTTAGTTTTCTGTCTTCATTTATGCTGGAAGTGATAGCAGAGCTGTACGTTTTAATTTGTTTCCAAAACCCCGCAGTCAGGACATGCTATATTGTATTTAGATAGAAGCTAGCGAGCTAACTCCCTGCTAACTTCTAACTCCGTTAAATGTCATAAATTCCGTTTTCATGGATGCCTGGATGTTAAACTCAATTGTTACACCTGGTAGAGCAGAACGCTGATCATTTTATTAAAGATGAAAGACTTTAGACAGTTTTTCAACTCTCAGTAATGCCATAGTGATCGTTTGATATATGGACCTGCAGCGGAGTTTAGGTCCAGACACGGCTAGTGACGTCAGACTGAACAATAATAGTAAATACAAATTGCTAGATGTTCTGCAATTTCAGAGACTTAGGGTGAACAATTATTGTCAAGCTTGTTGCGTTTGTGTGGAAGCCAACAATAACAAATGCCTCAGAGTTGCATGTTTTTGGGACACTAAACTAAAGCCCAGTGTTTATGAATTGGGAACTGCAGATGACATGTTGGATTGCTTCAACCTGTTTGTCCCACACCTCCCCCCATGACCTCCTACTTCAGCTGAGTTCATTATAACAGCACGATGCCTCCCTTGGCCTAGTTTTTCTCTGTAGTTGCTGCAAGAGTAGTGACCCCTCACCTCTATATACACTGCTCTGCTCTTGTGCAAGGTAAGGAAAGGCATGCCGCTGTGCAGAGGAAAAGGTTTATTGAGGAGGGTATTGCTGGGTAGATCTTTTTACAAATGATGACAAGAGAGGCAAATTATACAAGAAAAATAGGGTTCCAGTGAATGTTTGGTTAGTGAAAAAGAAATAACATAAAAGAAGTGCTAGTGAGTCATGCAAGTGCAGAATTATTTGTGAATTTAGGGATATGTTTGTCTTGATCCTTGCGTGTAATCAAAATCTGTATCAAGATTTGTGGATGTGTACATACAGTTGTAGATGTTGTTTGTGGTTATTAACTGCTTAAAGTGTTGCACTCTGAGAGCTGGAAATAAATCTCCTCTCACCTGGCTGTCTCTTTATGAGGATTTTGGCTACACTTGGGTCTGAGCGGCTGTAGGAATAGATGCGCGACGGTTTGCAAATGTATGTGGTTTTTTTTCCTAGTTAATGAGCTGATATATATTTTCCTCTTGAACACAGCCACTGGAAGACAGAAAGCAAAGCCTCTGGTGATCTACATTTGACCACTTAATTATTATTATGAGCTCTGGGTAATGGCCAAAAGACTGAGAAACAAAACGCATATTTACTTATGAGATGAAACTTGTGGCAAAGAACGCTTTTAAAAGGGCGCCCCCATTAGGCCAGGTGGAAATAAAACTCCTATAGAAAGCCGCGCAAGCATGTGGAGAACATGCAGACACAAATATTTTAGGATAAACCCAGAAAAAAAAGTTGTCTTTGGTATATGAGGTTTATATTTATTTGCCCCCTTTATTTTCCACTCTGCGTGGGGTTTTTTTTGTTTGTTTGTTTGTTTTTATTTGGGATAGATTTTATACCAGATGGGCTTCCAGATGTAATTCATCATGTAAAACGTCACTAACTTGTGACCCCTCCTGAGACTCATGTGCAAGTCTTTAATTCATACTTAGTTTTAGTCATAATTTAGGCATCTAAATTCTTGTAGTTTTGGTCTAGTTTTAGGTTTTAAAAGATGGGGGGCCTGATCAAACGTGTGCGTCTAACCTTACTGCAGGAGATTAATTCTGATTGGATCTCGTCTCTCCAGAAAAATTTTGTCTTGTTTTTATTTGTTAACAAAAGTGTCAGTGCATTTCTTCATAGTTCTTCATACTTCGTTATCATCTCGTTTCCGTCAAAGGGGTCTGTGGTTATGACGTACCTATGGGGTAGATTTAATAAAGAAGTGTAACCCCCGTAAAGCAGCGGTCCCCAACCCCTGGGCCTCGGACTGGTACCGGTCAGTGAGTCGTTTGGTACCGGGCCGCGAGAGTTGAGGCTCAGGTGTGAAATGTATAGTTTTCAGGGTTTTTATCGGTTTTCAGCGTTATTTTGTTATCGTTTTTATCGTTAACTCAGTTTTCCTGGGTCTTTTCACGTGTGTTATGAATAAATCTTCTTTTTTTCGGTACCGGTACTAGTTTTATTTTGTTGTATTTATCCGCGACACCTTAAAGGCCGGTCCGTGAAAATATTGTCGGGCATAAACCGGTCCGTGGCGCAAAAAAGGTTGGGGACCGCTGCCATAAAGCGAATGTGTTAACGGCTACATCATGCAATTTATTAGCGCCCACTGGTGGAAAAACTATGTCATGGCACTTTCTCTAAATTGATTTAAACATACCGCATTTTGTTTATTCCATAATTTATTACAACATTGTGGCACCACTGCACATGTAAATATAAATATGCCATACGTGTTGCTGTTGTCAGTTATCAATTCCGTTACGTACATTGAGAGCTAAGAGCTAACTGGAGCCCATCTCCGTGTGAACCCATAATAATCAATAAAGCTGATTCTGATTTTGATGCTTTTTCCTGCTTACAAGCTGCTATCCTATTTTTCCTGTACCCTCTGAATCGCTCGCTTCTTTCATCCCTGCCTTTAATTATAAGCGCTGTGCTTTTTCTTTCCTTCAGGTGCCTCATTAAGTGGCTGGAGGTGAGGAAAGTGTGCCCGCTGTGCAACATGCCCGTCTTGCAGCTCGCCCAGCAGGCCGGCAGCACAGACCCTCCTGTGCAGATAGAGCAGCCTTTGCCTGGTATTGAGAACTTGGTGTAGCAGACTGACGGCCTCCTTCACAGTACACTACAAACACACGCATCCCGACACTCATGCTCTTACCTGTACAGGTACACTTTTGGTATGAGTGCGTGGACAGACTGGAGAAACTGGAGCTAATGCTCAGATCTACGCAAAAGCTGCGAATCTGCCGCCATCGCCACCTCTCGTATCTTTTTGCATCTGTTCACAAAAGGATTTCCTGACATCGGCTCTGAGAGTCATCTGTTTTCATGCATTTTTATTTTCACGGACAATGAAGAAGAGCTGATAACGAAGGAGTTTTCGTTTTCGACCGAGACGGTCGATAACTTTTTCACAACCAAAGCACTTTTCTGGGGACACCAGCGAAAGACCAGGAGGAAGAAGGAAAAGACAAAAGAACTACAGTACACTAAAATCTCAATAGTTTTTCTTTTATTTAACAAGCACTTTATGAGAAAGGCAAACCTGAATTTGCATGTGGCTCGTAGTCCCAAGGTCAATATATTTTATCATTAACGCTCATTTCCATGTACAGTACAAATAAACCAGGGTTAGGTCATTTTGGATTTTTTTTTTTGTTAACAAACAAAATGTACATACACGTCAGAAAGGGAAAATTTGGTAAGTTTGTTTAGTTTGTGCTGCACACACACAAGAAACCGAAGTCAAAGTATCCTCGACTTTATGTCTGACTGAATGTGAAAGGTTTTTACACGCACACAATTCAGATGAAACATGAAGAATTTGTTCCCACATCATTACTCATTCATAATGTTAGAGTTCTCCTTTTTTGTAAGGATTCAAACACATAAAGATGATGCAGTGAAGAAATTATAGCATCAGCCATGTGTGGATACTGTCAGCCCTCCACAATCCAGGCATTACTCACAGTTGGGATCAGTCACAGGAAATCAACATTTCACAGTGCCCACTGTTTTAACCTCAAATTGTGTTGGTGTGTATGCACTGATGCTTAATCTTTAAACCGTTAAACAGACCCAACGGAAGTAATCAAGCACTCAGACGTTTCCCAACTAACACAGATGTTGCGCTTTGCTTCGCAGCGTTTTTATTTCATTGAAGCCGAGCTGCGCGTGTGCCGCAGAGACTCGTCTTCGCAAACATTTCACAGAAACAAAGTGTCATACGGTCGAGTCGGCGTCACTCGAAATATCACCGCACGTCCCTCTGAATCTGAATCTGAATGACTTCTGAGTTTAAGCACGCTGCTTTTACCGCTGAATTTGTTTTTGCTTCCGCTCTAGTATTTATGCTTTTTTAAAATAGATATATATATATTTATTGTGATATCTCGGTACAGCTTCATAGAGAGAACGAGTTAGTGGACTCAGCATAGCTTTCAGGCAACATTTCCACACATACATTGGGAGGGGCTCGAGCCGCGAACCCCCCTCTGGCCCCCACCCACAGAGGTAGCAGTCAGCAGGTTGTAATGAAGCAGCAGTTTCATTCACACACGCGCACACAGGTTCAGCTTTTTGGCCGTGGTATTCTGGCGCTTTCGCCCCTCGCCTCTCTCTGTATAGTACAGGGTGCTTTTGTTTCGTGCCACACATACATTAACCCTGAACCCCTGACCTTTGTGTTTTTGTTTTTGTCTCCTGTTGATATGTTGTTGGGCTAAAAGAAAAAAGCTTCATCACTCTGAGATGAATTAGAGATAGTCATTTTATCAATGATGTGTGATATCCAGTAACAGCTGTGTGTTACCTTTTTTAGAAGCACAAACAACAGCAACAAAAAATGAGCCCCCACTACAAAAAGTGAGCTTTCTGTCAGGGCTAACATGCTAACTGATTGTTCTGTTTTCTGGCTGCTTTCTTTCTCAATTATTACACAAAGGTTGAGGTTCACAATACGTGGACGATGCTTCTTCCATTGTTACTTTGATCTGAATGTCAGGCCACACACACCACAGTGTTGACCTCTGTGGACATTAAATAAGAACAAAAACAGGGTTATTTTTCTGTCTTGTGTGACGGTCACTCCTCCTGCATGGAAGCAGCACGGTGCTACATAAAAATGTTAAGGCTGATTGAAACGTATTGGCCAATCCCAAACAGACTTATTAGGACACTAGGTGAGCAGGGCGTGTATCAGACAACATCTCCACTTCAAAAGAGTTTTATGTTGAACAAATGAAGCAGCATCAAATCCTGCAGCATGTGACGGGCAGAATTTGTTGCCTTCTCTCTTCTCGGTTTCGGTTACAAAAAGGCTGTGACTGTTTTTCTGC
>NW_024582689.1:360600-379507 GCF_018398535.1 Haplochromis burtoni | reverse complement strand
ATACATATCGTTATCGTTCTATCGCCCAGCTCTAACTTCTATTAATCCCAGATCTTCACTTTATCTTTCTTCCACTGTCCCCCGATAGACGCTGGTAATAACACAAGTCTTAATGCTTTGTTCCTGCTAGTGGATTTGTCTTTGAATGTATGTTTCAGGAGAAAAAGGAGAGATTTAATGTGAAAATGTGCTATTTTGCGTAGTCAAGTTGCCACTTTGTTTCACCACTGTTAGATGTATGTAGATGCTAGTAACGTAAATAGTGTATTTACACACGGTGCACAAAGAAGAAAAAGCTCCTTCCTGTAAACTGAACGGCAGCTGACACTTCCCCGCAGTCTGCTCTATCTTAAATGTTGCTCGATTGTAAAACACCTTCCACCTGATTTTTTTTTCCTTCCCGCGTGCCGTCCCGATCCCGCTAAAAGAGAGCGCGCCAACCCACGGTGAATCAGATTGATCGAGCAAAGAGATGCGAGGGAGTTTCTGTGAGGCTGTGAGCAGAAGAGGCTGGAAGCTGAGCCAGTCATGAATATAGTAATGAACGACTTCCCACCGCTGAAATCACCGTTGACGTCAGCGCTGCTCCTGAGTTACCTCGGGCTATAAATAGACGACAGTCAGGAGCACAGTTTTACACCGAGAATCTACTCGTATTGTGAGTGGAGAGCTTCCGAATGACGGCCTCACAAGCCACTTTTATTATTGTCCCTTTAGGGCAAGGCGTTTGATGGGGGAATGTGACAGACTCAGTTTTATTCATAAAAGAGTCAAGTTGTTACCTTTTCCTTTCAGATGAGGGTTGCGTTACATTTCCGTGGTTGATTTTAGCGACCACACCATTTAATTTTATTTTGAAATCTCTATCACTGCCGCCCTGAAGTGAACTTTCTTCTTATTTGTATGGTGTGCTATTTATTTCACCACTGCTCCAGTAGTGACCTGCTTACCCACCAATACCCCCCCTCCCCCCGTTTTTATTTTAAATGTTGTCCAAACAAATCCTCCCACCTCCCAGCTTGAGCAGCGTACCTGAACACACCCTCTTGCCTCTTTTTTGTTAACACTGATTACGTTTGTGGACTTTCACAGACATTTGTTTGTAAAACTAAGAATTCTGCAGCCAGAATATTTTTGGAGACAGTCAGTATTTGTAAGCTCTATTTTTGTATATTGTTATTTTGGAGAAAATAATATGCTTTTTTTTTTCTTGTTTTTTGCTAATTTCATGGGTATTCATTTCAAGAAAATGTTGCATGTGACTTGAGTTGAACTGTAAATAAAGTTTCCAAGTTTTGGAAGGATGTTTGTTGTGTTTTGTCTTTTCCTCTTCCAGATGTAGTCAAAATGTATAACTAAACTGACAACTCAGGAAAAATAATGTTTGTATGTCCTGTCTCAAGATGCATTCAGTACCTCTTGGCTGGACTGATGTAACTCAGTATTAGCAGGGTGTTCTAAAAGTTCCCTGAAAGCCGTCTGTTGATCCAAAACTATACTGTGAGACTAGAAATTCTCTGTATTTGCTTCCTGTTAAATCCACAAACTTGCTCATGCTTAGTTGTCTAAATTTTTCTCCAGAATATCTTACAGAGATTTTTACCCCACAGTTTAAACCACCTTGAAGCGACTGTTATTGTGATTTGATGCTATATAAATAAACCTGATTTGAATTAAATCAAAATTATAAATATAAATAAAAATTATGTTCCACTGTTATCCTGGTGACTGACAATGGCTTCAGAAAATTAAGGCCACCTCTGCTTAAGTCTTTGTTGTTGTTGTTTTTCTTCACTGATATCATTTACTCCTTGTTGGGACTGTTTGCCAGTAAATATGATGCACCAGCGCCACCTTCTGGTTAAATACTCAAATGTTTAAACTGCATTTTCAGTTACAATATAATAATTTTTTGCTGACTGCATACTTCCTGGTATTGCAGATGGATGCGGTCCTGGTTGTTGAGCAGGACAGACGAGAGGCAACTGTAACACTTTTATTTTCTCCAAAAAGAAATAAACTAGAATCATGACACTGGGCATGCTCAGTAGGATTCTTCCTGCAAATGAAAGGAAGCAGGACAATTTTAATAACAAGTTTTGACAAAATTGATACATTTTTTTTGATGTAGCTGCAAACATTTTTCTTCCACACACATGGGTACTACACACCGGACCACAAAGGGATGGACATGGTCAATACTCAGGTAGTCTGTGGTGTTTAAATGATGCTCAGCTGGTGCCAAGAAAATATCCCCCGCATCACTAAACCAACACCAGCCTGAACCATTGACACAAGGTAAGCTGGATCCATGCTTTTATGTTGTTTACACCAAATTCTAACCCTGCCATCCAAATGTTTCAGCAGTTATCGAGAGTCATCAGACCAGACAACATTTTTCCAATTTTCTGTTGCCCAATTTTGGTGAGCCCGTGTGAATGGTAGCTTCAGTTTCCTGTCCTTAGTTGTGGCACCCGGTATGTCCATCTGCTTCAAGGATCAACGTGTTTTGCATTCAGAGATGCTTCTAGGCATACCCAATTAAGTTATTGGAGTTACTGTTGCTTGTGAGAATCTTCTCTGTGAATCCTAGAGATGGTTGTGCAGGAAAATCCCAGCACATCATTGGTTTCTGAAATACTCAGATTACTACAATAATCAGACTACAAATACTCTGGCCACAGCATTATGCCACATTCAAGGTCACTTAAATCCCCTTTCTTCCTCATTCTCATGCTCAGATTGAACATCAGCAGGTCACCTAGACCATGTCTATATGCCTAAATGCACTAAGTCACTGCCACATGACTGGCTGATGAGATATTTGGGTTTATGAGCAGCTGAACAGGTTTACCTAATATAGTGGCCTTCGGTCTATCTAAAATATTAATTTCAATATTGATTTGCATGGTTTTTAAAAGTGGTTTGAGTGCATAAGACTTGGACTTACAGTACCCTTCGTAGGTGTCCTTTTATTTGAAATACAGTGGAAAATGTTCCCAACCACTGTTACAGCCAGGGACACTCTAACAGTCTCACTTTGTGCTTTAAATTGAATATTTTTACCTGTCAGTAAGAATATATGCATTTATTGCATCAAAGGATGATGTCAAAATTCAATTAACCTGTCCCCAGCCTCTCGTCCTCAGGACTCATCCACTGTTGTCATGGCTACTATAAGGTTGTTTCTACTTAAACAAATGGGAGCACTCAGTAACATCTGGCCACACGGCATTTCGACACAGCAGCTGGTTTTAACTCATGTTAGAAACCCTTCATCAGGGCACAGCACACTCAGTCTGTTTTGTGTCTGTTTCAGTAAACAGTGGCTCATACACATGTTAATAACTGACAGAGAGAACAGGCTGAGAAAGTGCTGGTGTGGCTTGTTTTTGTCACCCTGTAAAATGGTCTCAAGTTTGAGGACATTGTTATCCTAATGCTAGTGTAATGCTACTTTACTTCAACACCGATCACTTTTATGTCAGCATTCCTATTTCAGCCTCTCCCTTTTATCTGACTGTGAACTCATGTCTTGTGTGCGCATTTTAGTGAGCGTTTGAATTTGTGTCACACGACATACAAACTAGCACCCACAAACTTAAAATCTATAAATATTAGTTAGCACTTTATAATGATGTCACGCTATTAAGCACTAGTAATATATTAGTAAAGTGCTAGTAAGAGCTTCATTATCTGTATTTATACATTTATAAATACAGATACATCATTATGATTATATATTTATAAATGACACACCAAGGAGGAGTAATGCTCTGTAAAAGATGAACTAAGCACTTGCTAATACCTTATTTAATACTTAATAGTGTGACATTATTATAAAGTGCTAGCAAATATTTTATATTGTTTTTAAGAAGAGAAACCATCAGAATATCTGTGAAAACTCCAATAGACGACTCATTTGATCTGACCCATGATGGGAAACTGGTCCAGTGTCTAAAAATGCTTTTTCGTAAAATGCAGATTATCAGTATAATATCAGTATTTTATTTAACAAGGGGCTGTCCTGACATAGATTATGATGTATTACTTGATAGATATATGTTTGTTTGTCTTTTTTAATTATCAACCCTAAAACTGACAAGTTAGCATAGATACATCAGCCCACTCATGTGAAAACGAGGAGTAGGCCTGGTCCTCTCAGCCACCTCAGACCAAAATCAATTAAATGCTGAACGTCCAGTGTTGCTTTGGCAACAGTTTGAAATGGTTTGCAATTACTCTCTGTTGAATTTTAAAGCGATAAGATGGCCCACTTTACCTCATGTCCCGGTTTTGTTGGGATCACACTATTGATCGGTCTTCCACTGTCTATCCTGAAGCGCCAAATGATGTTTTTAAAATCTGCTTCAAAAGACTCCATGATCTGATTTATTTTCTTCTTGAATTCAGATAATCGAAGGTAGACTTCCTTACTTTATGTCAATTACATAAAAATCGATTTTCAGAATTATTTCAGGAAATAATAACATTTTTTATTACAGTGTTATAACTCCATCTGAGTCAAAGTGATCAAAAAGGTCATTTCAACATATATTTAAAGTAAGGAAGAGAAAAGAACAACAAACTTTCGGTTTGATCACTTTTATTAAAACGTGACCACCTTGCATCACCTAGATCTTAAAACCTGTCAACAGAAGTGCTTCATGTCATGATTACACTGTTTGATATTTAAGGATAGATTGTGTGCGATGCCTCTCTGTGAATAACAAAGATCAGATGAAGGCAACACAAGAAGAAGCTAAACAGGAAGGAGGCGCTTAAAGAGCGAGACAGTGAAGTAGCACACAGCCAGACTGCTCATGAACATGATCCCAGTGGGAGAGGCCACCGCGGCGTTGCTTGAAGTGCTGTTAGATGTTGTTGCAGTGTTGTTCGCAGTAGCGGTGCTGATTGTGCTTGTCATGTTTGTTGCAGTCGTGGCAGTGGCAAAGGTGGGAGCGGTTGAATTTACAGTGGAATTTGTCTGGGCATTTGCTGATGCTGCAGATTGATGAGTAAAACATCCGTATGAGACAGAAAGAGAATAAATGAGAAACTGTGTTTTACTCGCCGATGATCAGGATCTGTATCAGAATGGTCAGAAGCATTTTTGATCTCTGTAATGCCTGAAAACCAAAAGGAAAATTGTAATATTTTGACTTTAAACATTACTGTATAACAAGCAAACAGTCTAAAAAAGAAAGCTGAACAACCTGTTAAAAGTGTGTTACTTACAACACTCCTGTATTTTAATTTCTCTCAGCTCAGTTGCGAACTTGTCTCAGTGCCGAGTCTTCTTGCACCTCAGATGAGCAACTTCGCCTCAAGCTGTGAGTTCTTCCCGTCTTTTATACTGTGAATGGCAGACATGAGGAATGACATGAAAGTGACACCTTTGAAGGATGGCCATTCCTTTCACAGCAGTCACCTAAGTTTAACAAACTGCTTTGTTCATGCGTGCATCTCCAGGATTGTGAGATTATTGACAGATTACAAAGGAATCGGGTTGGTCGCAGGTGAAGAGAAGCAGGGCGTGTGTTCAACATGCTAAAGCCATGTCTTGTGTATGCATACTTACTGGTGACGTTAACGTGTCACGACCAAGGTTAGAAGAAAAGTCCCACAGACTCATCCAGTGGACATCATCTCTTACAGCAGGATGATTCTGCTTTATTCATATAATCATTTTTTAACTGCACTTAAACAACTTCTATTTTTCTTAGGCTGTCTGGAGAAAAACATGTTAGATCTTCTTCCTCCAGAACAAAAACTCCAGACACAAAGAAAAATCTTTTGATTGAATTGGACTCTTTTTTTAAAAAAAAAAAAAATAACTACAGTGCACCTATCTTCAGATGGCTGCGTCCCACAGGACATGACAGTGATATGGACCAAAATCTCTGACGAAATGTTTCAAGCAGCTTGTTGAATCTACACCATGAATTAAAACAGCTCTGAAGGCAAAAAGGGGGTCAAACTCAGTACTAGCAAGACTTTAAATCTTAAGAACGCGATGCTTTTATAGTTCAAAAATGTACTTTTGGAGGACAATCTGCTCATAAATGATCTCAGACTCCCATTTCTGAAGTTCTGAATAAACCATCAGTTCACAGCCCATTAATCATCAAACACAGTTTCACAAATATAAAACCAGCATTATTATAGTTGCACTGAAATGAGTTTGTAGTGATATAAAAATACTGTCAGCCACCAGTGCTCCCCCTCAGCCTCAGTGAAGTTTTAATAAATAAATGAGTGGAAGACAAGAATGAGTCAAAATCCAGAACAGATAAATTTTATCACATTTATTTCTGGACTTTAAGTTAAATCTTGGTCAGAGTTCTTCTGTTTCTTTGTGGGTTTGCCGCTCTGCTTCTGTGACTTCTGCAGCAGAGCCAGCGTGTCTCGCTTCTCAATCTTTCTGAGATGTTTCTTCTTCATCCTCTTGATCTTTGACGTATTCCGGATCTGAGAAACAAATGAGACATAAAAGTCAAATATGAGCTGATTGGAATATTACAATAAACCGAGAAAGCATTGACACACGAGGGACTGAAGAATATGCCAGTATTTCTTTTAGCTGGAGACAAGTCGACATACCACTTGAACAATCTCAGCTTTGCGTTCGTTCTCTTCTCGACGTTTTAAGTTTTCTTCTCTTCTTTTCCTCTTTTCCTATTAAAACAGGCAAAAACACAAAAACAAGTGAGGTGCAAAGCGTTGACAACACAATGGTCAAGCAGACCTGCATCACTCACACAGCCTGCCTCCTTACCTCCTTCTGCCGAGCTTTCTCATCCTTAAGCTGCAAAGAATACTGCTTCACCAGTGCCTTCTCCCGCTTGGCCTCCATCTTCTTTTCCCAAGAGGAGCACAATTGTTTGTCTCTCACTAAAGCTGAAAATCTTAGAAGACAAAAAGGTTCACACTAAAGTTTTACCAACAAACTTTAGGGCGATCTGTACAAGACATCTCATTATAAACGAAACCTTATTACCAAGAACTCTCATCACCATCCTCATTAACTGCCATGTACGTACTTTTCATTCACATACAGTACTATATAATAATAATAATAATAATAATAATCGTCCTCACCTCGCCTTGCTCCGGTCCTTCCACACTCTTCCAGATTTCGGTTTTCCCAGAGGAATGGCCGGGCGGGGCTTCTCACTGGGAGCTAGGTGAGGCTTCTTCGGGACCGGCTCTGCTGGAACAGGTCTGGACAGAGGAGCGTCTCCGCTGCCGTTAACTGTGGATTTGTTTTCTGTATCCGCCGCTGGAGTCACTGTCTGTGGCTCAGCTGGTTCCGGTGTCGGCTGCTCTGCCCCGGGACAGGACTCTGGTTCCGCTGGCATGCTGGACCTGTCCTCGGCCGGACTCACAGGTTTCTCCTCTGTATTTGTTTCCTCCACCTCTACCGGTAGCTCCTGGAGGACTGACCTCCTGCTCCTCCGGCTGGGAGTCCTCACCGGGGCTTCAGAGCCGAGCACCGGTGCTGGAGTCCGGAACGTGCGGCCGCTGCGGGTCCGTCTGCCCTCCGCCGGTGGTTCCTGGACCTGCTCCGCTCCCGCTTCCGCCTCATCGGCGGCTTTCTCTTCTGACACGGGTTTTCCTCTTTTTGGCATATTTTTAAATAAAGTAACAGCTCATTACTACACCGTACTTCTGTTTCCACGTGTGAGCTCTCCCAGCGTTGTGTACGTCGCGTTATTTCCGGTGTCGACGATAAACAACATGGCTTCACATTACCGCCACCTCCAGTTCTGGAGGGCAAACTACAAATTTGAACTTCCTCTAAGGAGCGCCATTGTTTGGCTTTAGCTTTTATCATGAAAACTGTGGTGTTTGCTCTTTGTAATAATGCTCATATAAATGTGACACCATCAATGTGTAGCTTAGTTAGCTCCATCAGTGAGTCAGTCTCAGAGATACCTCTAGAGTTAGATAGTGAGTGAATTTAGCTTGTCACAGTTCACATACACTAATTAAACACACTTGGATTTTGGGTGTCTTCTTTCTTTACAGCCACAATCAAATTTGAGAAGTCAGTGTCTTTGGTTGCATGTCTTATTAAGGCGAGGTTGCTGGAAGTGAACCACAGAACACAGAGAGAAAGATCCTGAAATGACGCTAAAATACAAACAAGAGGAAAGTGGTCAAAGTATTTGATGAAGGCTGAAGAACCTCATAGGCCGACTTCATATGTAAACTTTAATTTGTTTCATATTTTACTAAATTTAAAACAGGGGGATTTCAAATCAAATGTCATGTAAACCTCAGTAGTGTAAGTAGCTGCTGTGAGGCCTTTTTGAGCTTTTTGGGTTGAAGCCAAAAAGACCAGTAGAGGTCCTTAAAGATTTGAACCCTCAGAATTAGTTTACGCTTCACTGATCTCAACCTGAGCCCGATTTACAAACTTATTACTGATTTAATTTTCAGAAATGCAACTTAATAAGTTAAATAAGCTAACAATTTTACTCTTTTTTTCCTTAAGGGCAGCAAATTTAGTTTAAAAAGAAGGAATAGGGCTTTGTTTGGATTCATCACATCACACCCATGCAAGTAGTAAAGCTTGCAACCCCCTTTCATAGTGCAGTTATGACAGGTATAAATACCAGAAGTTATTAGAAGCAGATATTAAAACTGAGACCTCAGTCATGCCATTTAACCGTAGCCGAGCCTAACTGTGGGGGATGTGAAAACATTTTTTCTTAACTAAAAATCCTCTTCCTTCATTGATGTGATTACATTTAGTCACCCTTCAGACCCTGATGGAAGAGTCTGACTTTAATGCCAGAGTGACTTCATCACTATCCTGGCAAAGTGTGTTAGTGTTTAGGTGTTACCCAAGATCCACAGTGACGGGAGACAGCTGAACCATTTAACAGGTTTCAGTGAACAGTTTCAGGAATGTGCAACAGCACAAAATGTTCACAAGCAGTTTTCCAAGGACCAGGACTTCCCTCAGGTAAGTGTTACCAAAACATGGATTCAGACAAGTATTTCCATAGGAACTGGGAGGGTAAGGCTTGCAGTTAACCTTCCAGAACAGAGGAGTCTCCGATGAGACTGAGGAATTGGGACAGGAAAGTGCTGTCAGTAAGTGGAAATGTGAAACAGGTTTGCCTGCTTGAGTCTTCCCTTGACCACACCGACTCCTGGAAAAGAACATACATGCAACTTATAGAGCTAGACAACAGAACTGCACCTGGAGGACAGGAAACTATGACATGATTTGACCTTTTACCTTTTTAGACCTTCCCAAAGCTTCCTTTCTGTCTAATCCAACCATAAAGGGCATGTTAATCGATTATTAACCAGGTACTGACAGGAACACTGAGACAGGTTTGCTTGTTGTAATTTAATTTGCTGTTGTAATTGTAATTTAATTTAATAATTGTATTTGATCCAAGTCTCTGGTACACTAACTGTCAGTATTTTTCAGCATAAGGATGCATCACCTGAAAAAAGCATATTAGAAGTTGCCACTCCAAGCCCCGGGCATCAATAAAGTCAATCCACGTCAAAGCGTACCAAAGCCTTCTTAAATAGCACAGCTCTGCCCCCTCTCACTTCTATCTGCTGTAAATTTGAAAGCTTTTGATTTTTATTTTTTTTTTGCAAGGTCCCAGAAGATAGACTGTTGCACATGTTACTGCTCACAGCAGAAAACAGGCCAAGTGTTTTCAAGTGTTCATGGGTGTTGTTTTGTAGGGGAATCTTGCCCATCACAGGGGAACCTGAACTTGTTTTCCCTCCACACACATGGCCATCCCAGCGCTCATAGGCTCATCAGCCTTCTGTATAATTATATTGCTTATAAAGAATTCAATATTTTGTTTTAACTGCGATAAGATCAAAGCTTTAAGTAGAATTAGACTGTGCCTGACCAACTGTTGTAAAAACTTTAAGGCCAAGAACTCGTGACTGTACTGCCTTACTCTAAAGTTTTTCAGGGTGGGATCTCACCTGTCAGAGGTGAACCTCCACTGTTTTTATTTTTTAACAAAATTCT
Organism: Haplochromis burtoni; assembly: GCF_018398535.1. Taxonomy (NCBI): domain Eukaryota; kingdom Metazoa; phylum Chordata; class Actinopteri; order Cichliformes; family Cichlidae; genus Haplochromis; species Haplochromis burtoni. Next base: position 369,486 of record NW_024582689.1, on the reverse strand, counting down.
CAAAAACTTGCACAAAGTCTTTATCTCCACATTCTTATCTCTAGTTAAACCACATCCAAACAGTTTTCTCACACAGTGTCCCTGCTCACACCGAGGACAAGGCCAAGTATCTGTAGGCCACCCCACAGTGTCCCTCATAGGTTCATCTGCTTGGGTTTTACTTAGTAGAGAAAAATGCAGGTAACTAAAAGACACACACACACACACACACACACACACACACACACACACACACACACACACACACACACACACACACACAGTCCAAATGAAACAGCTTACTTGACACACCTTTTAAAGTAAAATGTTACATTGTGAATATTTAAAAAAACAAAACAAACGTCTTCAGTGCCTTAAATAAAAGGCCCAACACTGCCACCTGCTGGCTTAAAAGCGTCCATACGCCACCATACGGCACAATAATAATAATATTTAAAAAAATAAATAAATAAATAAATAAATAAAACTAGGACGTCCTCTTTTCCTCCTGCCTGGCAGCTCCTTATTCAACATCCTTCATCCAGTATATTCATTGTCCCTCCTCCGCACAGGTCCAGACCATCTGTTCCTCACCTCTCTCATGATTTCCAGACATAAAAATATTGCGGATTTAATACATTGTCGTTCTCTTACCCATATTTCCTTCTGCTGTATATTGTATTTTTACTCTATACTGTCAGATTGTACATTTAAAAAAAGGCTTCTATCCCATAGTTCAAAACAGTGACTGTCATTATTTCAAACCCTTTGAATAAAAAGCTCAACACTGCCCTCTGCTGATGTAAAAGCGTCCACACTCCACCAGCATATCACATGATTTCACTTCCGCGAGCCCAAATGAAACGACTCACGCGCAGTAGATCCAGGGACGTAAGGTCTGTCGCCGACCGTGTTCAGATAAATTCTGCATGTTTTGGTAACTTTGGATGCGCTCCGAGCCTGAAACAGAGCAGCAGGACTCTTGAGAAGACTCGTAATCATGTTGGTGCTCAGAACTGGCAGCGTGCTGCTTCTGCTGATGCTCTTTGGACGATCAGTGAGTAGACTACGCTTTTAAAGATAAAGTTTTAAACTTGTCTGGTGCATACTCTGCAGCCTCATTACACGAACATGAAATAGGGTGCTGTGATGTGAGATCATAAAGGTTTTTAACATCAGTAGTGTCAGGCTCATGTATCGGTTGTTGTTTGTCAGAGTTTTAGACTATAAAGATGAATGGTCGATACATAGGTTACACTGGAATGTCTAGCAGAGCTGAAACATTTAAAACCATGTTGGGATAACTACAGGATCTTAATGATACATTTTTTTTTACTGAGACATCCTGAGATCACCTGAGGTGTCAGCCCTGTGCCATAAAAACACTAACTTGCCAAATTATGACCACTGCAATATACAGTGCTAAGAAACAGCGCTTCCTGGTTTGCTTATATTTTGGCATATTTGTCACACGTACATGTTAGACAAAGATAAGCTGAGTAAATACAAAATGTAGTTTTTAACTGATCATTTCATTTTTTTTAACAAACAAACAAAAGTTATCCACATGTACCTGGCACTATGTGAAAAAGTTAATGTCCTTCTTTCTCAAATTATGAATATACACTCATTAGCCACACTTAAGCCTGATTACTGCCAGGCCTGCTGATTCAAGAAATCACTTAAACAGAACCAGTCTGACAATCTCCAAAAGTAACACATCATGGGACAATCTAAAGAAACACATGAACTCCAGTGAAGCACCGTGAGAGCCTTTATTCACAAAAGGAGAAAACGTGGAACAGTGGTGAACTTTCCCAGGAGTGTACGGCCTCGCATCAGCAGCTCATGAAGGGGGTCACAGAAGAACCCAGAACAAGATCAAATGAACTGCAGGTCTGACTTTCCTCAGTGAAGTTCATGATTCAAGAATAAGAAATAAAATGGCCTGTATTTGTATAGCGCTTTAATAGTCCCTAAGGACCCCAAAGTGCTTTACACATCCAATCATCCACACATTCACGCACTGGTGATGGCAAGCTACACAGCCACCCTGGGGTGCACTGACAGAGGCGAGGCTGCCGAACACTGGCGCCACTGAGCACCACCAGTAAGCAACGGGTGAAGTGTCTTGCCCAAGGACACAACGACCAAGACTGTCCAAGCCGGGGCTCGAACCGACAACCTTCCGATTACAAGGCGAACTCCCAACTCTTGAGCCACGATCGCCCCATAAATAAGAAAGAGACTGGGCAAAAATGGCATCCATGGGAGAGTTCAAGGAGAAAACCACCAACACATAGAACACAAAGGCACACATTTGAAAAACCATGTTGATGATCCCCGAGACTTTGGGGGAAATATTCTGTGGATTGATGACACAAAATCTGAACTTTTTGGAAGGTCTGCATAAAAAGAACATAATACCAGCAGTCAAACATGGTGGTGGTATTGTTATGTTCTGGGGCTGATTTGCTGCTTCAGACCCTGAACAACTTGCTGTAACTGACAGAAACATGAATTCTGCTCTCAACCAGCAAATTCTGAAGGAGAATATCTGAAGCTCGAGCTCACCGGAGTTACATAGCAGAACAGTGATCTGAAACACACCAGTAATTCTGAATGGCTCAACAAAAAGAAATGAAGGTTTCTTTTGTTGAGCTAAGTCAAAGTTTGGACTTCAGTCCGACTGAGAGTCTTTGGCACAACCCTAAACAGGCTGTTCATGCTCGAAAATCCTCCAATGTGTGTGATTTAAAACAATTTTGTAAAGGAGAGCGGGCCGAATTCCTCCACAGTGATGTTGCCAGGTATCGCAAATGCTTGATTATAGCTGTTAGTGCTAAGATTGGCCCAACCAGTTATTATGTTTAGGGAGCAATAGCTTTTTTCACACAGCGCCAGGTAGGTTTAGATGACTTTTTTCGCTTAAGAAATTAAATGATCATTTAAAATGAATATTTTGTATGTGGCTGGGTTATCCATGTCTAATTGTAAAATGATATGAAACATCTAAGTGTGACAAATATGAAAAAAAAAAGGGGAAAAAAGATTCAGATGTGAATCTGTTGTGTTGTGATCTGTCTGCAGCTCGGGGAATCTCCTTCATTCACTGTGGACTACCAGCATGACTGCTTCCGTAAAGATGGGGAGAGGTTTCAATACATATCAGGAAGTATCCATTATAACAGGATACCCAGAGTCTACTGGAAAGATCGGCTGCTCAAGATGTACATGGCAGGCCTGAACGCCATCCAGACGTAGGCTTACTTCCTCTCACTCTCTGTAATCTTCACATATCTGTGGAACTGATGTGGAAACTGAAGCGAATGAACTCAGCTTATAAGTTAATAACTGTGGCAGTTTTGCTCTGTTGATGCAAACAAACACATAATCTTAGCAATATGATGCTCTATAAACTAAACTGTAAATAGACTACATGTTGGTGAATCCAAATTAATTTATGGCGCAATCATGACAAAATAGTTATAGAACTAAGGATGTATGATTTGATTTAAAGCTTCATGTTAATGAAAGCACAAACACATCTGACAGGTTTCCTGTTTGTTTGGATGACACTGACGTTTCAGTCACTTTGCAGGTACGTTCCCTGGAACTACCATGAAGCGCTTCCAGGCTTGTACAACTTCAGTGGAGACAGAGATTTGGAGCATTTCCTTAAGCTGGCGCAGGACATCGGTTTGCTGGTCATCCTCCGGCCAGGACCCTACATATGTGCAGAGTGGGACATGGTGAGTGAAAGGGTTTGTTGACTGTGTTTTTATAATAAACTATTACAGGACACTTAAAACATGCACTTGCCTTTTATTAATAATGTGGAGAGTCTGATCCCTCCATCAGCCTTAACCGCTTCTTACCTGGTCATCTACACAGTCGTTTCCAAAAAAGCTGGGACACCGTGTATCCGGTCGTTAAGTGATGACGTGACGAATCCTACTTCCGGGCCTAAAGTAGTCTGCGTTTAATATGGCTTTTGTGTTGTTAACATGTTTAATGTTATGTATTTTCTTCTATTTGATCTCAAAAAACAGTCAGTGATCACTGTTGACCTCCCTCGGCTTTTATTACCACTAATCATTTATTTAAGCTCAGTTTTTAAAACCTTAGGATGTAACTACAGCCCAGCCCATGCAGCAGTATATGAATGACTAACCTCGTATTGTAGATGGATTATCTCAGTTGTTCTCCCGGCTGAAGTTTGGTCCTTTTACAGCATCCTGCCATGCGATTACATTTGTTCCTGACCACCGAGAACACTCACGTTAACTTTTATCGAGTGGAAAAAAAGTTAGCTTGTTTATATTATGCTAACATACCTGTGTCGCTAGCGGTCACGTGGCACATCATTATATACCGGCTAGCCCAACTTCAGTAACCCTACAAACGTCACTGCTGTTTAGTTTTCTGTCTTCATTTATGTTGGAAGTGATAACAGAGCTGTACGTTTTAATTTGTTTCCAAAACCCCGCAGTCAGGACATGCTATGTTGTATTTAGATAGAAGCTAGCGAGCTAACTTCCTGCTAACTTCTAACTCCGTTAAATGTCATAAATTCCGTTTTCATGGATGCCTGGATGTTAAACTCAATTGTTACACCTGGTAGAGCAGAACGCTGATCATTTTATTAAAGATGAAAGACTTTAGACAGTTTTTCAACTCTCAGTAATGCCACAGTGATCGTTTGATATATGGACCTGCAGCGGAGTTTAGACCCAGACACGGCTAGTGACGTCAGACTTAACAACCGGATAGTGCAGTGATTTGGTGATGTTTTTATTCACAGTTGAGCACAAAAAAGGTAATTTTGGATTTGAAGGTTATCAACGTGCCTCAAAAAGGTTGTGGATAGGCCATGTTTACCACTCTGTAGCATCCCTTCTTCTTTTAACCACAGTCTCTAAACATGTGGAAATTGATGTGACCAACTTCAGGGAGAGGAATGTTGTCCTGCTCTTGTTTCATATCAGATCTAGCTGCTCAACAGCCCTGGGGGTCTTCTTTGCAGTATTTTTGGTTTACTAAAGCACTAAATGCTTTTAGATGGTGAGAAGTCTGGAAGGCAGTCAAGCCTGTTCATCATCCAGGCTGCAAAGTCATGCTGTTATAACAGAAGCACTGTGCAGTTTAGTATCATCTTCATCTGAAATCTGCAGAAATTTATGAATCAGATAGCATTGATTTTCTTTTTATTTAAATGTTTGGTCAGAAACTGTTGATGAATAATTGATGGATAAAAGGATAAGTAACAAATTTCAAGTGCTGAGTTGATTCTCGGGACCCGGAACACCGCTGTAAAATTTTATATTTCCCTCTGGATGAACTGAATTGCAAAGCTTCCCAACCTTTGGTGCAAAGCATCATAACATTCCCAGAAACCCATCACGCCTCATAATTAACCTCTACTGCAATACATACTCTGTGGTCCCCATAGTAATTGTCTTTTTAGCAACGAATAGAAACAGAGTTTCTATGCTATGCCATGCCTCAAAGCTTTAAACATGCATTTAGCAAAAATCTCTTAATATTAGTATGAATTGCAAGTTATATTTCTGCTGTTTAAGTTTCACTGGACTTTATGGTGTATTTAAAATTTCACGTTATCTATTTTTGTGTACTTCTGCCAACCAGGGTGGTCTGCCTGCCTGGCTTCTCAAAAAGAAAGACATCGTACTGCGCTCTACAGATTCAGGTGAGAAACAAAAGCAAATGGTAATGTAACCAGTAGAAATTGTATATACAGCACAATTCGCAAAAGAGTCATTTGTGTATTCCAGACTACATCGCAGCAGTGGATAAATGGATGGGGAAGTTGCTGCCTATGATAAAGCCGTATCTCTATCAGAATGGTGGTCCGATCATCACTGTTCAGGTGAGTCCAGGACTTTCCTGGTGTTTGGATTTGTACCTGCTTTAGCTGCTGTTGTTATGTTTTACATCATCATTACATACCTGTTTGATAGGTGGAGAATGAATACGGCAGTTACTTTGCCTGTGACTACAACTACATGCGTCACCTGTCCAAGCTGTTCCGCTCTTACCTGGGTGATGAGGTGGTGCTGTTCACTACAGATGGGGCTGGGCTGGGCTACCTCAAGTGTGGCTCAATACAAGACCTCTATGCCACTGTGGATTTTGGGCCGGGTAGGTATCTGTCAACGGTAAAATGCAGAGTGAGGTGAACACTCTAAGCTGAAAACTTCTTGTTTTTTTTCTGCACTGACTCCTTGTCACATTTCATTAGTCATTCACAGGGAAGTAGCAAAAACAAATGCATGATTATTATTGTCTCTTCCTTTTGCTAGGTGCTAATGTTACTGCTGCCTTTAAAGCACAGAGACAAGTTCAACCTCACGGGCCTTTGGTAAGGGTCGCCCTCACAATGTTCTCACAGCATGGTACATTTTCTCTTTAGGTGCTCACGGTGTTGTTTTTAATTCACAGGTGAACTCTGAATTTTACACTGGATGGCTGGACCACTGGGGATCACATCACTCGGTTGTATCGCCCACTCGAGTGGCTAAGGTCCTCAGCGAGATGCTGCTCATGGGAGCAAACGTCAACTTGTGAGTTTATGGATCTCAGAGACTGATTGTTAGAGACAGTGAAGGGCTGTATCATCTAAAGCTAGAAATGTATTGGTGAAGTGATGCTTCCAGGGATCAATCCACTGCTACAACTGCCACCTAATACAGTGATTGGCCAAACATGGTGCACAGGTAAATGATAGAAGGTTCTTATCTATCAGACATTATGGCAGCATCATGTTGCTTAGCAGCCACTTAGCAACATTCTAAAATGATTTATGCACTGGTATTGTATCGTTTTAATTTTACAACTGCCACACAAACATTAAATTAGATGTTCCTAGCAACAACCTTGCAACAGGCTTAAGTGACAAAAATCTTTGGTACCGATCTACCACCCCATCCCATAATGCACTTTGCATTTCTCCTTCATTTACCTTTTTCATTCTCTTGTGTTTATACACCATTCTACATTTCCACAGTGTGTCAGGGTGGTGTGATCAAAAAGTTTCAGCCAAATGTTTCTTCTACAATAAAAAAAAAAAAAGACATCTCCTTTGACAACACAGTTGTGAATAACGGTAACAAAGAGGCATATGAGCTTCTTAGGTGACACCTACAGGGAGCAGGTGAAAAGAAGCAGATCTGTAAAACATTATTACTCTGTGTAGTGTGTGATTAATAATGAGTCTGATCTTAAATCCACACTTGAACATTTCCATCTTGAGTTTGCAACTATGGCAAACAGTGATTGAAATGGGCTAAATTATTGTAAGAATATACACATTGCTATGTAAAATAATTGGATACTAGCTAATTGCTCTACATTTGCAAATACAGCAGGTGCATATTTTAGCTTATATACCGGTACTCACCTCCCTTCCTCCTCACACAGGTACATGTTCATAGGAGGAACCAACTTTGGATACTGGAATGGTGAGTCCACTTTGACAAACTGATCTGCTGAGATGATGATTGTTTCACATGACTTCTGACAAAACACTGCCTTTTGTCTGACTGTCACTTAATACCCTCAGGGGCCAATATGCCATACGCTGCACAGCCTACAAGCTATGACTACGATGCTCCGCTCACAGAAGCCGGAGACCTCACAGAGAAATATTTTGCCATCCGAGAGGTGATCAAAATGGTACGAACAAGCGTAAGCTTCTACTTTTACAGTGTCTAATATCTGTGAAGGTAATAAAACACTGTGGCAGCATTTCATTAGCATACGCTAACTGTAGTTACAATAAGTAATTCATTGTTTCTTTTGAGTATGGTTTTCTTGTATAAGCCATTTTGACAAACTTGCATTTTTCCAACAGTACAGTAAGGTACCAGAAGGGCCGATACCACCAACAACTCCAAAGTATGCGTATGGTGCCGTAACAATGAAGAAGGTGGGTGAAGAAGGTCACCTTTAATAAAGTCATTAAAACAGTGTTATAGAGTTTTTACTGTTTTATTGGATTATGCTTCAAATGTTATGTTATACTTATGTTCACATATTTCACCAGACACAATGTACCAACTCTGCAGAAACAGGAAGCTCACCCTGTGACATTATTAGCACACACACTTTGTGAGACACACACACACACACACACACACACAGCTTACACACAGACAGCATCAGGACCTGCGTAACAGGAAATGTGATTATATTTGTATATTGACGATGTAACCTATAAAAATAAACGAATGCTGCAGTTCGTGGTGTCGCTCTGTCTGAGATTCACCCGTGCAGCACATTAACTATCTCGAGTGTCTCAGTGTTGTTTATTCACCTGACTGTTTGTTAACTGTAAATCTCTGACAAACAGCTACTTTTTTAGCACTTTAATAATGATTTTCACTTTACTTTATTAAAAAATGGATAATGAAGCTTATGGACTGATGAAAATTAAAGATTAAAGTTTGACCTTGTGCCACCTGCAGCTCCAGACCGTGTCGGATGCCCTAGACGTACTATCCCTCTCTGGCCCTGTCAGAAGCATCCATCCTCAGACTTTCATCGACTTGAATCAGGTACCAGTAATTGTTCCGTTTTTCCCGTTTTATCAGCAATAATAACTTTGTACTGTCATTAACGAGTCTCTTATGCTCCTCTAGGCTTTTGGTTTTATGCTCTATAGGACCATCCTGCCCATGGACTGCACCACACCAACTCCACTGTCATCTCCACTGAATGGGGTCCATGACAGAGCATACGTGTCAGTGGACGGGGTGAGTATCAGATGTTAGGTGGAGGTTCTTCTTCATATGAAGCCAGACTTTATCACAGTTCGCTCAGTCAGTTCAAGTTTAGACTAGCTGTTGTTCTTAAATATTTCGGTGGAAGCCAAACGTATGCATCATT
>NW_024582689.1:346689-359840 GCF_018398535.1 Haplochromis burtoni | reverse complement strand
TTAAAAGTGCCATTTCCGTTACCTCCTCGTGGTTCTTAATCTTTCTTACATTTTCATTTAAGTCTAAAACTACAGGTAGTATAATAAGATAGATTAGTAAACAAAACAGGTTAAGCTTTTAAACTTGATATAATCTCCACTTTTTCCCCAAAAACTGCTTTGCACTGATCAAGAAAATGTGATTATTTCTGCTATAATCTGGATTTTTTTTTACAGATCTTTTCTTATTTCTTCTCAAGCTGGCTGTAGGAATTCTTGAAAGGGATAAAGTCTTAAGCATCAATGTAACCGGGAAGGCTCGAAGTCAGGTGGACATACTGGTGGAGAACATGGGCCGAGTAAACTACGGAAAACAGATCAACGATTTTAAGGTTTGTTTCTGTGCTACAACATGTCGTGCTGATGTTTGTCCTTTGGACATTTTAGTGTTTGTGTAAGTATCCCAGATCTACGGTCATGCGGAATTTGGTCACTTTTGTAAAAATTGTCCAGAGGTTCATGTAGGGTTTTTTTTGGTTCTTCAGAGTTTCATCAATCAGAGATCAGATAATAAAACATAATAATTGACACACAAACAAAACTATTTTCTGTTTATCTATTATTATTATTATTATTATTGTTAGCTGTTTAAAAAAAAAGTCCCGTGAGATCTTCTCTTCTCTTCTCACAGGGCTTGGTGTCTAATCTGACCCTGGGGGCGGACCTTCTCACCGACTGGACCATGTACAGTCTCAGTATTGATGAAGCAGTCATGAAGGGCCTCCTCGGAGAAAAAGAGCCTGCACTTTTTGATCCACCTCAGCCAGCTGATCTCTCCCCTCCAGCTTTCTATGGGGGAAGCTTCGTGATACCCGACGGGATCCCAGACCTCCCTCAGGACACCTACATCAAGCTGAGCAGTTGGAGAAAGGCATGTGACATGTTTTATAGCACGCACTGGTGCTAACTTGTCAAAAGACAGGTTTTGCTTTTCTCTGCTGAATGTTCTTATGCATTTAATATTTTTGGTTTTAGAGGGTCTGCTAGATAGAAGGTGACAGTTTGACCTCAAAGTACATGTGTTTATGTGACAGTATACAGACTGAATATTCATTTTTAGTTGCATCCTGGTAAATGAAATTATTGTGTACAATTTTTTAGGACCAGGTGGTGTATTAGACCTTTGACATCTAGATAGATACACAAGATATTTTTAATTTTTGTTAATTATTTAATTTTATTTTGATGAAAAATGGGCTAAGTAGCTTGTCTTTGTGATTTTGTGTTTTTCAGGGACAGATCTGGATAAACGGCTTTAATGTAGGACGTTACTGGCCGACTCGAGGGCCTCAGATGACACTTTTTGTCCCTGCTAACATCCTCAGTACAGCTGCACCAAACAATGTGACCGTCCTGGAGCTTGAAGGGGCTCTCTGCGGCTCTAAAGCGTGCACTGTGGAGTTCACCAACACCCCCATCCTCAATGCAACAGTCCAGTCTGACTACAAACAGCACAGGAGGCTGTTTGTTAAAGAGGATTTACTGTGACGATAAGAAAACTCTCCGCTGCACAAAAGGGATCTATTTGCACATTTAGACTCATTGATTTAGCACTTGTTGGGTCACCTCAACAATCTTTCTTTTTTTTTTTAAACTATGAAAAGTGGTTAAATTTGGGAAATAATATCAATGATGTGTGTTTTTGTGCATTTTGCTGAATTATTTTAGCCTGTTTTTTATCAGCACATTAACTTCGGGTTTCTCTACCTCACTGATTCCACATGATTCCAAATTCACAGACTTTTTTTCCTCTTCAAAAAGGGAATGAAGTGAAAGCCACTGAAAGCTGTTTTTTTTTTTTTTCTTTGTTGTTCAAAACTCAGATCAGGGAATTATTGTATTTTTAAATTACTGCGGGATTGCTGCTTTTATTCTTTTACATTACATTACATGCACTCTGAGTTTGATTTACCTTTATACACCTTTCAAATAAAAACCAAATAATTTGGAATTTCAGAAATCCCCTTTGTCTTGTCTTTGTATGAAAAGATACCAGTCCGCCTGGCTGCTGTGGTGGTACAGTGGTTGGAAGGGTTGGGATCTGCTGCCGAGGCTTGTCTGTGTCCAAAAACATGGATGTAGGTTCTTCTGAAGTGGCCTTGGGTGAGGCTGCACTTAAGTGCACAAAAACATGTAGTCCTCTCTATAAAAGGTAAGCGTTGTTTGTGGTGGGAAATACTGGGTTTTATGTATCCATCACCATAAGGCAAACAAAGCCATTATGGCCACTTTATTAGATATACTTAGCTTGTTAACACAAATGTCTAATCATCCAATCACATGGCACCAACTCAAAGCATTTAGATATGTAGTCATTGTGAAAACAACCTGATAAAGTCTAAGTGACTGAACGTGGTCTGAATATTGCAGATAGTGCTGGTCTGCTGGGATTTTCCTGCACAAAACTGTGTAACCCAGTGAACAGCGGTTCTCTGAGTGAAAGTGTTTTGAGGTCAGATGAGAATAGCCAGACTGTCTCCAGCTGATAGGAAGGCAACAATAAGTAGATTGGGTAGTATTTTACAATCTCTGGCTCTCTTCCACAGCATGACTTTGTCCTGTCTTCCTTCTCTGACCCCATCCAGTCGTGGTAGATGGCTGCCCTTCCCTGAGACTGGTTCTGCTGGAGGTTTCTTCCTGTTAAAAAGGGAGTTTTTCCTTCCCACTGTCGCCAAAGTGCTTAATCATAGGGGTCATATGATTGTTGGGATTTTGTCTGTATGTATTATTGTAGGGTCTAACTTACAATATAAATCATCTTGAGGTGGCTGTTGTTGTGATTCGGCGCTGTATAAAATTGAATTGAATTGAAAAACATTGCCTGCTCTAACAAATCTTGATTTCTGGTGCAACATTTGGATGCTAGGCTCAGAATTGGATATAAAACAATGGATTCATCCATCCTTGTGTCAGGATGCAGGACCTGCACGACTTGATGGATGAATGAATTCTGCTCTCTACCAAAAAATTCTGAAGAAGCATGACCGGCCATCAGTTTATGCCCTGACGTTCAAGAGCTCAGGTTATGCAGCAGTGCAATGATTGGAAACATACTAGCAAGTCCATCTCTGAATGGCTCATCAAAACAGGGTTTGGAGTGGCCAAGTCAATATCTGGACTTGAAATAAGCCGAGACACTTTGGAACGTCCTAAAAAGTCTGTTCATGATTTGAAATTGTCAAATGTGACTGAATTAAAACAATTTTGCAAAAAAGAGTGGGATAAAATTCATCCATAAAGATGTGAAAGCCTCATTGCCAAATGCTTGTGTGCAGCTCTTGCTGCCAGGGGTGTCACAACCAGTTATTAGCTTTAGGGAGCAATAACCTTTTTTACACAGTAGGCTGGATAACTTTGCTTTTCTTTTCTTTTATATGGAATCATTGTTTCAAAACAAAACCACCATTAAATGCAAAACCCCCAGACTGAGAAACGGCTTCATTCCAGAAGCTGTGAGACGTCTCAATACATAATGGACAAGAAACTGCTACTGTGGTGTAATCACTACAGATACTTTGCTGCTAAAATACTTATACCTACACTTCTATACTTTATACTGTTACTCAGGTTGTTGCACTTTACTTATTTGTATTATTCTATTACTTATCTGTATTATTTATTGCTATTTGGTACTATTTTATTACCGGTCATTCTGTTGTTTTTATGGAAAACCGGGACTGTGGGTATGTAATTTCGTTCCATCTCATGTAAACATGCGATGAGAATGACAATAAAGCTTCCTTGAATCCTTGAAAACAGAATTGTTAAAAGTTATTTGATGATCTGAAACATGTAAGTGTGAGAAAAAGACACACACACACAGAAGAAAAACTCAGGAAAGGGAAGATACTTTTTCACAGCGCTGTGGCGATTTCTCTGGTTATAAAACAAATCTGAACAAGGTTACAGGAACTCAGTGGATAAAGCAGGATGACTGGATATCAGGTATTCCAGTGAGAAGTTACTTCCTAACACAGGAAAGACTAAAGAACTGCATAGTAAGATAATGTATTTCATTTCTGTCCCGATTCTTTTATGATGGGCTGAGAATAAACAACAAATACTCAGAGCAGGTCCGGCCAACAACAATTATTTATTAAGCACATATATGTGGTAGATCCACACGACACCACCCAAAGCGCAGTCCGGTAGATCTCAAATTGGAAGCACACAGGCTTCACTATTTTAAAGGGCTGAACACGCACTGTCTGCATAAGCAAAGTATGTTATCATGCAACAGTGACAGTTAACTTCATCCCCCTCTAAGGCAGTAATGTTCACACCTCACTTACAGTCTCAGCGCTCTTTCACTCTGTTTTGTTTCCTGTTCCTCTCGGTATGAGGCCCATGATCATGAGTTTCACATCCTGTTCCAACTTTACCGTATGCAGTTACAAGCAATTTATTAACTTCTGGATTACTATGACACTTACTGCTGCATAATATATATTTTCCAAATTTCCTGGAGCCTGCTGTGCTTGTGGCTTCCCTGCAGTTTGTTGCACCCTTTTTTGTGAGGTGCTAAGGCAAGTTTACTCTCCTTGTTTCAGGTATGTGCCTTTCAGCCTTTTCAACATTAACACTTTGAAGTTGTCATATTCAAAGGAAACTAAACAAATAATTGATCATTCACATCTTGTCAGTTCCATGTTTCTGGACTGTGTAAAGTGTTAAAGAACTTTTTTCTATCCGCATTTGATCCTGCAGTGGTTTCTTGCAGTCTGTAGACGAAGAGGCAGAAAAATGGGGCAGAAAAGAAAAATGCTTCTTGCTGCAATAATTTTTATAGCTGTCTGTTACAAAGTAAGAATCGTAATTCAAACAAATATTAGAAGGTTAAAAAATTATACATTTAAAAATGTCTTTTTAAATGTCTTTTTAAATGTGATATATCAATTAGGTGACCGCGAAGGAAACAAGACTACTGGATGTCCAAAAGACCACAAATGTTGTGGATGATCTGTACTATGGATGCCGTGAAGAGGCCATGAAGAAGTTCATCGAGTCAGACGTGTTAAAACAAGAACTAAATAACAGTGAAGGATTTCAGAAAGCATGGAATAAAAGTATTGAGTGTTCAAAGCAGATCCCTCAAGGACGAAAAGAGCATACTGCTGCACTTTCAGTCTATGTTAATGAGGAGAAATCGTTCATACAAACACTGAACAAAGCAATAGAGACAATGGGTGGAAATGTTAGCATCTATGAAGACCACTTCAACCTCAAGTCTCTTCATTTCCTGCTGATGGACTCCATGAGGCTGCTGAAGCCAAAGGAGTGCAAGAACTTTTATGTTTTTCAAGATGGTCAAAACAAACCACAGAAAGGCTCCACAGTGAGATTTACAAGTTTCACTTTAGCTTATTCAGACTATGAAGCGCTAAAGAGACCTAAACATGTCAATGAGAGTACTATTTTACATCTCACTTCTTGCTTCTTTGTCAACCTGAAAGACTATGTGTGCGGTCAAGAACAGGATGAAATACTCTTATCTCCAGCAGAAGTTTTCACTGTGGAACAAGTGAAAACAAAAACTACATCGGATGGTGACGAATACCTTGAGATTGATTTGAAACAGTCGGGACTGAAAAGCTCACACAACTGTTACATCTTTTCACGGTAAGATTCATATTCTCTCAAGTAAAGTGAAATTTTTTTTATTAGTTCTACAGAAATTAAACTTGGAACTACAAATATATCTTTCAGTGTGATGTTAAATATATAAATATGTTTTTTATGTATTTGAAAAAAAAAAAGCTCTAGTTGCATATACTAAAATACTTAAGCCCCATAAATCAAAAGAGGGAAATATTGGTGTCTGAAACAGTCTGTTACTCTGTTATAACTTAGTGGTTGTTATTGCTGTAAGTACACAGTAATAACTGGGGAATACTCAGCTTATCAAAGCTTTTATAAACTCTGGAAAGCATGATGTAAAATTAAGTGATGTGAAAAGTAGCAAAAAGAGGATTTTAAAATGTGAGGATTGCTCTCCACATCTCCACTGGGGTTGAATAAAACCACGTGTCAGTAGATTTTACTTAAAGTATTTTCTCTCCTTTATCAATCCAGGATGTCAGTAGGTCAGGAGACTACCACAGCTGTTGCAGAGCGAGACAGGTAAACTATTATTATTAATGATTATTTTTGTGATAATAATAATAATAATAATAATAATATGCTTTTTTCCCATGTCTTCAGGTCTCCTCCAGCTGTTGTCGCCACCCTGTGGCTTGTATCAGTGCTTGCAGCCTTATCTTCTGTTTCTTTAGCTGTTTAGCAAAAACAGTTATCATTCAGAGTTTTCTGGGTTTTATAATCTGCAATATTGCTTTGATTATTCATACACTTTTTTTTAGGTCTTTATTTGGCAGATTGTGGTGAATTGCAGTATTGCAGTATTGTGTCAAAACATAGTCAAATACAGTTTTCTGCTTCTGTCATATATTATGAATTATAAACTCAGTTTTTATTTTCTTTATGCACGCTAGAAAAATGTACAGCATACTTGAAATATATATACAGTATGTGTTTATTATTTCTTGTTAGGGTTTGCATGCCTTTAAAATGATTATAGGAAATGAGTGATGGGAATGAAAAAAGACGATATGTGTCGATAAGGTCAGAATAAAGGTTTGGTACAGTTGCTTCTGGTGTACCTCCAAGTATTCAACAATGGAAATACAATAATTCTTTAATGCAATTCTGGAAAACGATTGTATATTATATTTAATATATGTATATTACAACATAAACGACTTTCAGGAAAACCTTAATGTATGATTCACAGGACTAAACTAAATACGCCCTTACTGATTAGGGTAAGTGGCATTCAGTAGTGATGTGCGATACCACTGATTTACTTTCCAACCCGATACCAAGTATAATTCAGGGTGGTATCGGCGATACTGATCCGATACCGATACTCTGTACAAAAACTTTTTTTTTTACTGTATCTTTTATTGTATCTCAAATTATAGCTTCATAATGATTACAGGACGTCAGATTACTTGTTCTTATCACTTAATAATGCAGAATTATCATACAGAAAACTGAAGTTGTGCGCCATTTGAGCATGTTCCCTGCCTGCAGCACTAAAGGACTCCTCGAGAGTCGTCTGTCTCGCCCTAGCAGCACCTGTCCCCCTCCTCGTCTTTAGTTCGCCTCAACATACGCTTGTCATATTCTGTGATATGATTTACTCTGAGGTGTTTGACGAGGTAAATGGTGTCGCCACAACACCTCACTTTCTTGCCACATGTATCACAAACCGCATCTTGGCTGTTTGTGGAGGTAAAATACATCCGCACATGACTCCATTTACGCCCAGCCATTGTTGTGAGTGCGCACGCCAAGGGGCTGCGACACATTTATACAGCCGTATTTCGCACATGACTATGAAAGGCAGAAGAGGAAGTAGTTCCTTCCAATGTAGACAATCCAAATGATATAGTTTCTTTCCACTCTGTTCCTGTTAATGATAAACTACAAATTTACCCTAAATTACTAAAATATCGATATTTTAATGTGAGAATCGATTCTAGAACATAAATGACTGGTATCGGAGGAATCGATATTTCAGTATCGATCCGCACATCACTAGCATTCAGGTACTGCCATCTCTATAAAACATATTTTGGTACTGGAGCATTCAGCTTTGTGTTAACTATATAATCTTTCCATGCCTGGTCTTCCCAGTAAAATCACAAAAAGCCCAAAGAATTGCATTTTAGACTCTACAGGCCAAACATGTCAAATGTTAACTGAGTGGAACCCCGACTTACAAAATTAATTCGTTCCCGAGGGTCTTTCGTAAGTCGAAAATTTTCGTAAGTCGAAGCTGAACAATAGGCTATAGGCTAATTGCTAACTAGAACCACAATACGTCGATCAAGTGGAACAGCGAAGCGCAAGTACGGAAACCAAAGGGTTGTCACATGATTCGGAAGGCATTGTGGGCATTGTAGGCTCAGCCAACCAGAACCAGCGGATTTTATTACTCGGGCATTTTGCCGTAACACAGGCAAAAATATTGCCGTTCAGTGCATTCGTAACTTGAATTTTTCGAATAACTAAAAATAATAATTATGTATAATTTGTTACAAATATTCAGACTTATAAACTTAAATTACATTCATGCAAATTAATTGTTGCTGTGGGTCAAATATTTGTGCACGTTTGTTGAGGTATTTCCTCACTTTGCTGTGATCAGTGTTACTCAAAAAAGTAATTACTGCACATATTACCCAGAACACTTTTCTCAAAACTAAAGCTGTACGTTACTTAATTACTGCCAGGAAAAAGTAATTCATTTTACTACTCATTACGTTACTTTCCTGTTACTCTGTAAAACAGCTGAAACCCACTGACTCATAATCACCATTTAACAATATAACCTGAGGCTAAGGTTATACACACCAACACAAATACCTAATGAGGACACACGTCTCTAGCATCTTTCTCGTAGTAGAATACAAAGCTGACCACACACCAAAAGAAAAAGAAGACCAACACCAAAAAGGGCCACAGTGATTTTGATTAGAAACATAAACAGGTAGAAAGTGAAGCTGCAGCTTAACTGCTCATCTTCTTGTTACCTGTCAAGGTTCAGGGTCTGGCAGCTGGGGTCGGCATTCACTCAGCTTTCACTCTGGGTTCTTGGCTAGCTTAGCATTAGCATGCTTTCTTGGCTGATGCTTGCAAAGTACTGAAGTTAGTGTCAGCAGCATAATGCGGTTATTTCTGTCATGGATGTAGTTTTGCACTTTGCCATTTATCTTGTCTTTTTGTGCAATAAAGTAAATGTCCATGTCCACACTAGACTGTGTTACTTTTTTCTTCCTCTGACACGTGAACTGATATCGGTTGATTGTAGTGCGAGCGCAAGAACCAATAAGCCTGATCAATAGGCAGGTGAACAATTCCAAGGAATTGGACTACTGGGAACCAGTTTTCTAGAGGATTTTTTAGACAATCTGGATTAATTGGTAGGGTCATTCTTGCTTTTTTTTTTTATAATTAATTACTTGCTAATTAAATATCGATTGATGCCAACAACTCAGCCAGACATCACTTAACCGAGAGAATCTAGGCTAACACGAAACCTGTGCATGTTTGATTCTTGAGCAGGTTGTGAACATTTCTGTGGACGTCATTGAAAAACATGCAACAAAGAAGCTGCTGAACTGAATAAAAGACAATGCTCGGATATTGTGAGACTTCCTGAGTCTGACAGGAAGCCAGACCTCATTCTTTTTCATTTAACACTGCAGGATGTGTTTGTCCTGTATTCTTCTCTGCAATGGTGGACCACAGCTCTGGTCACTGACTGTAGTCCGGCTGTTTAAACATATTTCACTAAACCACTGTGTCAACTTTCTGTTTTATAAAGATTTGAGGGTTTGCTTAAGACCTTTGCAACTGCACTTCCTCTCTCTCTCTCTCTCTCTCTCTCTCTCTCTCTCTCTCTCTCTCTCTCTCTCTCTCTCTCTCTCTCTCTCTCTCCAGTAGATGGGAAGAAAACAGAGTATGCAAACCCAATACTAAAAACAGAATCTCCTTGGTTTAAAAAAAATAGAAATCAGGAAGGCAGTAAATGCATAGCACCATATATCTGTTGCAACCTGAAAGGCAGAGGAGACTGGAAGGTGGTGTCGGGGGAGAATGTGGCTAGGCTGTGGATGGTAGGCTGTCACATGGCTTTAGAAATCAAGAAATGGAAACAAGTGAAGGCTGAGCCAAGGATTAAATGGTGAATGTTGAGGAAGTAAGAATGTCACACAGAGTTCATGAAGGAGTTGCGACAGCCTCTGAGGAGTAGCGAAGAGTTAGCAGATGACTGGGAAGGTACAGCTGCAGGGCTGAGGGAAACTGGCAGCAAGATGTTTGGTGCTCTACAAAGAAAAATATTCAAAGAACAAAGGTTAACAAAGAAAAAGCGGGATAGTGAGGGAGATGAAGAAAGTAGACAGGAGTACTGGGAAACTAGGTGTAGAGCAAAGATGGCAGACAATGGCAAAGGTTGTATTCAGTGTTGGGGTCATTACTCAAAATAGTAATCTATTATACAACATGAGTTAGTGAAATCATACTTCAGAATCAGTTTTAGTAGCAAGGAAGTTATTGCTCTTTTAACGCGTAAACACAGTGTGGTAATGAGTATAAGGGCATCCAGGAAATTGTGCAATGAACAGATGCAAGAATACTGATGTTTACACCCTTGTGCAATAAGGACGATGCATGTTGTATCAGAATACACAATAACACAGCTGATCAAGTTGTTTCACTAACTGATCTACACAAGGAAATTTGTTGAGGGTATAGGAATTGTGTCAGTTGTTTGAATTGAAACAATAACTGTAATCTGCCCATTTCAACTTTAATCTCAAAATGAACATTTTTTTTAAATGTGCCGCTCTTACTCCTTCCTACATTACGTACATAAAGTTAAGGTGCACCCCAGTGTGGACAGCAGTTCTGTTATACAACAGCTTGTTTTCATACAGTTTCATTCCTGTAACTTTAATATGCCCTCATTTGTCCAAGTAGGGCTGCTGGAGTCTCTTGTTTACTTTAGATAAAATCTGCATGGAACAAGGACTGTGGTATTTGGTCCCATCAGTTATACTGAAATAATGTGAGAACAGGGATGTAAAGGCAATTTGGTGCTTTGGTTGGGCTTAAAAGAGCTAAGTTATGTAGACATTACTTGACAAATCTAAACAAGGTTACAGAAACTCAGTAGCTCCAGAAGGACAAATAACAGGAAAAATCAGTGGAAAACAAATCCCCCGGTGCCATGTTACTTCCTCCACAGGAAAGACTAAGAAGTTCTATGGTAAGATAACTTGCTTCACTTCTCCAGACCCTATTGGGTGTCCCGGCTGTTTGATGGACTCTTTGCTGTGAGTTGCTAGCACAAGTTTACTTCCCTTGCTTCTGGTAAGTGCCTTTTAGTTTTTTTTAGTCTTCTACTTATATATTTTTTCCACATCAAAGTTTCTGGACCATGTAAAGTGTTAAAGAACTTTTTTCTATCCACATGTGATCCTGCAGTGCTTTCTTTCAGTCTGTAGAAGAAGAGGAAAAAAATGGAGTACAAAAAAAGAGTGCTTCTTGCTACAATATTTTTTTTCACAGCTGTCTGCTACAAAGTAAGAATTATGTTTCATACAAACAAATATAAGAAGATTTGAAAAATTATCCTCCTAAAATGCTTTTAAAAATGATATATCTCTATTAATGTGTTTTTAAATGTGATAAATCTCAATTAAAGGTGACAGCACAGGAAACAAGGCTACTGGATTTTCTAAATAGCACAAATGTTGTAGATGACCAGTACAAAGGATGTCGTGAAGAGGCCATGAAGAAGTTCATCGAGTCAGATGTGTTAAAACGAGAGCTAAATAACAGTGAAGGATTTCAGAAAGCGTGGAATAAAAGTAACGAGTGTTCAAAGCAGATCCCTGGAGGAAGAAAAGAGCATAGTGCTGCACTTTCAGTCTATCTTAAAGCGGATAAATCGTTCATACAAACACTGAACAAAGCAATAGAGACAATGGGTGGAAATGTTAGCATCTATGAAAACCGCTTCAACTTCAAGTCTCTTCATTTCCTGCTGATGGACTCCATGAGGCTGCTGAAGCCAAAGGAGTGCAAGAACGTTTATGTTTTTCAAGATGGTCAAAACAAACCACAGAAAGGCTCCACAGTGAGATTTACAAGTTTCACTTTAGCTTATTCAGACTATGAAGAGCTAAAGAGTCTTGAAGATGTCAATGAGAATACTATTTTAAATCTCACTTCATGCTTCTTTGTCAACCTGAAAGACTATGTGTGCGGTCTAGAACAGGATGAAATACTCTTGTCTCCAGCAGAAGTTTTCACTGTGGAACAAGTGGAAACAAAAAGTACATCGGATGGTGACGAATACCTTGAGATTGATTTGAAACAGTCAGGACTGAACAGCTCACACAACTGTTACATCTTTACACGGTAAGATTCATATTCTCTCAATTAAAGTGAAATATTTTTCTATTAAACTTGGAACTGCAAAGTTAACTTTTAATGTGGTGTTTATCATGTGAGTGTTAACATATTCGAAGGAGATACAAACATTTTACGTAGTCTAAGTGCATATAATAAAAATATGATAAAAATACTTCATAAGCCCCATACATTCTGTATTTCTATATAACATATATATATATTAGGGGTGCAACGATACTCCTATCGATATTGAACCGTTTGATACAGTGCTTTCGGTTCAGTGCGCATATGTATCGAACAATACAACATTTTTTATTTATTTCATCAACTTTTCTTCTGACGATGCTGTCTGTGTTGAGCGCTCAGTGGATCTGCGTTCGACTACTCCGCCTAGGCTGCACTGTCGAGCGCAGATCCACTGAGCGCAGCGCAAGCTAGCAAGACAGAAGCTAAGCTCGTTGCAACATGGCAACTTCCTCAATGCTACCCGAAATTGAACCTCCCCCACCCTCATTCAGATCTGGCGTTTGGAACTATCTTGGTTTTCATGTGAAGTGAACTGAACCGTGAACTTTGTGTATCGTTGCACCCCTAATATATATATATATAATATAACAAAAATATTAGTAACACATATTTATTTATCTCAATAAATGTGCATACACCTAAACAATGAAAACTACTAAGAAAAATCATAGGTGTTGTCAGGAAAGCATGAAGTGAGTGGAAGTGGCATGAAAAGTGGCAAAAACGGGATTTTAAAAGTGAGGTTTATCTCTCCACATGTCCAGTGTTGAGGTTGGGTGTGGTTTGAAAATGTGTCAGCACATTTACTTCAATTACTGTTTTTGGCTTATCCAATTCAGCACTTCAAGAGGGCATGAGACTACCACAGCTGTCATCGAGCGATCCAGGTGACTATTATTGCTATTTTTATTGTTATCATTATTATTACTATTATTATTATTATTATTATTATTATCCGTTAATTTATTTTGTCTTTTCTAATTCAGTGTTCCAGGAGTGAATGAGACTACCACAGTTGTCACAGACCGAAACAGGTAAATTATTATTATTATTATTATTATTATTATTATTATTATTATTATTATTATTATTATTAT
>NW_024582689.1:342052-346669 GCF_018398535.1 Haplochromis burtoni | reverse complement strand
AATACCTTGAGATTGATTTGAAACAGTCAGGACTGAACAGCTCACACAACTGTTACATCTTTCCACGGTAAGATTCATATTCTCTCAATTAAAGTAAAAATCTTTTTTATCTTACAAATATTAAACTTGAAACTGCAAAGTTAACTTTCAATGTAATGTTAAATATATAAATATGTTTTTTATGTTGGTTTTTATGGAGTAAGTACACAGTAATAACTGGGGGAAAAGTGGCAAAAACAGGGACGATACTTCTCCAGTGGAGTTTGGTGTGGTTTGAATAGTTTGGCCTGATAATGTGTCAGCACATTTTACTTAAAGTATTTTCTTCTGCTTATCCAATTCAGGAGGTCAGGAGGGCAAGAGACTACCACAGCTGTCACAGAGCAATTCAGGTAAACTACTATTATTATTGTTGTTGTTATTATTATGATTGCTGTTATTATCCGTTGATTTATTTCTTCTTTTCCAATGTAGTCTTCCAGGAGGGCAGAAAACTACCACAACTGTCACACAGCAAGTCAGGTGAATTATTATTATTATTATTATTATTATTATTATTATTATTATTACTATTATTATTATCATCAGTCGATTTATTTCGTCTTTTCTAATTCAGTGTTCCAGGAGTGCATGAGACTACCACAGTTGTCACAGACCGAAACAGGTAAATTATTATTATTATTATTATTACAGCAAACAACAACAACAACAACAACAACAACAACAACAGTAATCTCTTCCTGTCTCTCTGCTTTGTTCCCATGTCCTCAGGTCTCCTCCAGCTGTTGTCTCCACCCTGTGGCTTGTATCAGTGCTTGCGGCCTTATCTTTGTTTTCTTTAGCTGTTTAGCAAAAACAGTTTTCATTCAGAGTTTCAGAGTTTTATCATCTACAGTATTGCTGTGATTCTTCATACAATTGTTTTACATGTTATCTGACTGATTGTGTTGAATTAGTTGTCTTAGCAGCAATTTTCTGTTTCTGTCATATGTTATGAATTATAGACTTCGTGACTTCAGAATATTTGATAAAGATTTTAAAGGGATGCAGAAAATTGGTGTAAAACACAGTGGGTTCAAATTTCAGGCTCATGTGCAGCTGCTGTCAAGACCAACTAGAAATAATCTGCAATCATGAGATGCTTTTATTTGTTCTTATGGTCACATGGTCGATAGATATATATTGATAGGTTTTATAGACTTTATTAAGCCTGCACAGTTCATTTGTTCTAGCGGCACAGGGGTCAGCAAGAAAAAAGGTGAATTTGATATAGATTAGAAAAGAAATAAGAAAAAATGTATACAGATTAAAAAAACAACAAAATACTATAGAAAAGTGTATGTTACTGTAGTAAAATACACTGCAAGACATGTCACAGAGATTATGTTATATGTATATAAAGTGCAGTGGGACCGATAACATATACACGTATGTATTTTAGTAGGTATCTGTGATGTGTGCGCATTGTACTGTCTGACTGATTTGAAGGACTTACGACAGCGCTCTGTCCTAAACAGTCGCTGATGCTCTTCCTGCCAAACTGCTTCTGTTTCCCTGTCAAATAAACAACATGCAAAATATAAAAGGCTTTGCAATGAATTTAGCCTGATCACACAAACATTTTACCCACAAATATGTTTTTTCCCCTTCTTACATCATGTCATTTCATCTGCTCAGTCATCCCGGGGAATATTGTTTTTCTTTTTATTGATTTATTGATTTATTTCTTTTTTGTATTGTTTGATTTTTATTGTTACATTTGTATGTTTTTTAGTGCTCACACCTGTGGAGTTTATGGCCATGAAGGACACTGGCATCAGACAATTAGGACAGGCCTCTTTCAGCCAGAGGACTAAAAGGGGTTTGGTGGGAGGGATGAGAGACAAAGGGAGCTGCTGGAGAGAGAGTGGAGAGGCAGGGCAGGCTATGCCTGTGTCCCAGCCTTTGTAATGCTATAGACAGAAGTTTGAAACAGCTGGCAGTTCCAGCGAGTACTGCTCCACTAAAGTAAATCAAGTGACTGTCAGTTGTTTTCCAAGGTTGGGGGTGCAGCACTTGGCGAGGTGGCAAGTAGAGTGGTGTGTTTCTACTGTACATGAGCACTCAAAACACTTTAAAGAACAGGCTTCATGGAAATATGAAGGATGTTGTTTCCACAGAAATATAAGTATATGATTTTTTACGAATGCCTTGAATCTGCCCAGTAGTACCCACTTCCTCATACTCAAGCTGAAAAGTTTTGAAATAAAAAGTACCGTCACACAAGTTCACTGGAAACCTACGTTAGGAGGCACGTTTCCTCCAAGCTGAATCAGGGCATGATTCATCATTTCCAAGTTTCCCAAAAATGAGAACTTCAAAAGTGGATAGATCATGACATCTCTCAATATGAAAGTGTTGTCAGTTGAGTTAATTTGTTACTGCCTATAGTGTGGTGAACTGTTCTGTGAGACCAGATTATTCACATTGTTTGGTGACTTTTCATTCCTTAAATTTTAAGATACCCAGATTTTCCAACTACGATGCGTCCGGTTAACTTTAGTAAAGAGAAGCACTGAGGTATTTGAAATGGTAAATGGCCTATATTTGTATAGCGCTTTTACTAGTCCCCCCTAGAGACCCCAAAGCACTTTACACATCTAGTCATCCACCCATTCACACACACATTCACACACTGGTGGAGGCAGCTACAGTTGTAGCCAGAGCTGCCCTGGGGCAGACTGACAGAAGCGAGGCTGCCATATCGCGCCATTGGCCCTTCTGGCCAACACCAGGCGGTAGGTGAAGTGTCTTGCCAAGGACACAACGACTGATACTGTCCAAGCTGGGGCTCGAACCGGCAACCTTCTGACTCCCAACTCTTGAGCCACGATCATACTAAATAAATACATACATAAATCATGTTAGAACAGAGATACAAAGATAAGTTATCTCTGGGCTGGGCTTAAAATGGGCTTAATGATGTAAGTATTACTCATCATTGTGCAACAAATCTGAGCAAGCTTTCGAGAACTAGACTAAGACTAAGGAGTTCATTGTAAAATATCTTGTTTCACTTCCCAGAGACTGTTGTTCTCATTGCTTCCCAGCAGTTTAATCGACTCTTTTCGCTAAGTTGTTAATACAAGTTCAATCTCCTTGCTTCAGGTATGTACCTTTTGGTCTTTTCAACATTTAAATTTTTTAACTTGCCAAATTCCAAGAAGTAGAAAAGATAATTGTTATTTTAAATCTTGCCAGATTCAAATTTCAATGTCAATGTTAATTTTAATGTTATTTATATGGCATATTTCTATAGCAAAATCAATAAAGACAATACAATATATTATATATGCAAACAATTACAATATTATGTGACTAAAAACAAACTGAAATAAAGAGACCACAACATAAAAAACCCTTGATAAGACTCAACATGAACTTAGATTCAAAGCCAAGGTAAAAAAAATGTGGTTTTAAGACAGGATTTAAAGACTACATAGACTCTGCAGTAGGAATATCAAATGACCTGTTATATGAGAGTCTAGTGGATTCAACTCTCTATGCTTAAATCGAGATCTCGGCTGCACTAAAACATCTGGGCAGATGATCTTGGTGCTCTTCTCGGATCATGTAAGTTTAGCAGTTTGGTCTAAAAGTTGGCACCATAACATTTGAAGATTTGAAAGCAAGTAAAAGAATCTTCAAATCAATATAAAAATGGACAAGCATCCAATGTAAACTTGCTAAAAACTGGAGTGACGTAATCCTCCCTTTAATATCGGTTAAATGACTTGCAGCAACATTTTAAATTTTGAATGCAATGGAGAGATGAGTGTTCAAGACCCAAATACAGAGAACTGTAGTATCCAGTCCAGACTTAGTGTATGTCCTTCGTATGTAAAATGTCACAGAGCTGTTTTTTGACTACATTTGATTCTGCAGTGCTTTCTTTCAGCCTGTAGAAGACAAAAAATGGAGTGCAGAAGAAAAGTCCTTCTTGCTGCAATAATTTTCACAGTTGCCTGCAACAAAGTAAGAATTAAGTTTTGTACAAACAAATATTAGAAGGTTAAAACATTCTTCACTTAAAAATGTGTTTTTAAATGTGATAAATCTCAATTAAAGGTGACCGCACAGGAAACAAGGCTACTGGATTTTCTAAATAACACAAATGTTGTAGATGACCAGTACAAAGGATGTGGTGAAGAGGCCATGAAGAGGTTCATCGAGTCAGATGTGTTAAAACGAGAGCTAAATAACAGTGAAGGATTTCAGAAAGCGTGGAATAAAAGTATCGAGTGTTCAAAGCAGATTCCTGGAGGAAGAAAAGAGCATAGTGCTGCACTTTCAGCCTATTTTAAAGGAGACCGGCCTTTCATACTAACACTGAACAAAGCAATAGAGACAATGGGTGGAAATGTTAGCATCTATGAAAACCACTTCCACTTCAAGTCTCTTCATTTCCTGCTGATGGACTCCATGAGGCTGCTGAAGCCAAAGGAGTGCAAGAACTTTTATGTTTTTCAAGATGGTCAACACCAACCACAGAAAGGCTCCACAGTGAGATTTACAAGTTTCACTTTAGCTTATTCAGACTATGAAGAGCTAAAGAGTCTTGAAGATGTCAATGAGAAT
>NW_024582689.1:333264-340625 GCF_018398535.1 Haplochromis burtoni | reverse complement strand
TCTTGCCCACGGACACAACGACCGAGACTGTCCGAGCCGGTTAGTGTGAAATACACTGCGTTTCAGGCTCACGTGCAGCTACAGTCTTTAGTGTACAATTCAAAAACGAAAATACTGTAGAAAAGTATTTTTTACTATATATGTTTTTTTTTGCCTGTTTTTTTTTTTTTACTATATATGTTGCTACAGTAAACTACACTTGACTGACAGTTTGACTGATTTGAAGGACGACAGCGCTCTGTCCTAAACAGTCGCTGATGCTCTTCCTGCCAAACTGCTTCTGTTTCCCTGTCAAATAAACAACATGCAAAATATAAAAGGCTTTGCAATGAATTTAATCTGATCACACAAACATTTTACCCACAAATATGTTTTTTTTTTTCCTTTTTCTAATGTTACATTTAAAAATTCCAACAGATTCTCCAAACTAAATAACAGAATACATCACTGGTCCCGTAGCAGGGCGATAATTACTAACACTCATCACTAGACTTCACATTATTGGTATTAAAGATGATCTCACACACACACACACACACACACACACACACCAACATTCACTGTAAAGGTTAAATGATATTTGTATTTGTCTGCGAGACAGCAACACATTTTTTAAATATAATACCTAAATACTGTTAATACACAAATATACAGAAAAAAAATCACACAGTTCACACGGTACATGCAGCTAACAGTAACTACATCAGCAAGCACACTTGAATTTACATGTACAAACATGAAACACAGGTAACATATTAACACCTTCAACAACAGTGTCACTAAAATGTCATTTAAAGACATTAAAATCAGTAAATTACTTTTGACACTGAAGTTAATCACAGCCCCTGAGAAACAGTGAACCTCATATAGAGCGTGTTTGTGTGAGTAAACAAAGACATGAACATTTTAGTCCTGTCAATAGATTAAAAAACTAATTAATCGCACAATTTTCTGTAATTAATTTTGATTAATCACAATTACTTGATCAATATCCTGGTTGCAATTACTTTTTTTTCAACTTTATATTTAAGCTTGTAACTGACATTCATGCAATATAATGGAGTAAATGCAGAATAAACACAAAGAATGTATGCTTACATTCAAAGAGAATTTGAATAGTTTTCTTCAGTCTTTTAACACAGGTTCTTTCCGGTGAAATAAAAAATAAAAAAACCTATATACTAATAGGTAAGTATATCATATATATTAGTGCTGTCAAACAATTAAAGTGTTTAATCAGGTTCATCACAGGGTTACTGTGGATTAATTTTGATTAATCACGATTAAATACCATTAGTTTCTAATCGCATTTCATTTTGCATGAGCAAACAGACTCGAGAAAAAGGGAAAATATACACACTTAACATGTTTATTGAACATCTTGAACATTCATGTTAACAAAAAAACTGAAACATTTATCGACTCTCTCTCTGTCATTCTTGGGGAGGCACTTCAAGTCCTTGAAAAGAGGAACCAAAGCTGTGTCAAGCGCGTGTTCTCAACGATATTAATAGCATTGCAGTTTGTTGCAATCCACTTGACAATTGTGTCAGTCAACGTGTTGCAGCATCCCTGACTAACGTATGCTTTGCGTCAATGTGATATTTTCAGCTGAAAGTGCTTCAGTGAAAAGGAAAATCCTTCTTGCACAATGTGCATAATACTATGTCTGTCGACTGTTCCGCCTTGTTATTGTTTTTAAACACACAAATTTCCCATCAAGAGGGCCAATGTGCGTTTATCATCTTCCATATTGAGTTGATTTGTTCAGCTGCCCGTCACTACCAGATCAACTACCCATTTGCGCATGTGCGAAGGTAACTCTACTTGGACAAACTGCCCGAAATGTGTTAAAAGAGAAATTTCAGGGATTTTGAGTCATTCTTCACTCCAGATGCGTTAATTGCGTTAAAAATCTTAATCGCGTTTACTGCGATGGCGGCTTAATTTGCGTTAACGCGTTCATTTTGACAGCACTACAAAATTCACAAGTAGAGCCAGAATAAACTGATGAAATTTAATATCCCTGATGCTTTGTGCAAGAGCTGCCTGTTTACTTTATTCAATACTGCAAATATGTGTATAATCTTTTATATACAATTCTGAAAAATCTATTGTACTCACAACAGTTGGGAAAAGACAGTCTTCACAAAACAAATTAATTAGTCATACCAAAGTTATTCAGACTATCAGGAAATGGTGGGAAAAAATATCAAATCATTGCATCAAGAATTACAGATTTGATTAGAACTTGACTGGCACATGCTGACTGCTTTCTTTTTACTACCAAGATGGGAGAGAGCACACGAGATTAATAGTGCAGACTAGAATTAAGAGTGAGGCACCAAACATGAGGAAAGATGAAGGACAGGTGAGCATCCAAAAGACAAAAACAGTTTATTACAGTTTAAAAAGAAGCTACGAGTCCACAGTTCGAAAAGTTTAACAGAGCTAAATGCTGTCAGCATACGATCTTGCTGTTACGCCCCCAGTCTAGGGGTACAGGAACGCAACACAAGTTTGAAAAGATTGCCCCGCCCTGGTCCCCAAAACCATACACAGAGGGGAACCAATTCCTTAGTGAATTGTGATTTATTCTCTACACTGCAAAAATGAAGCTCCAGGGTGAACAAAGGCCAAAATAACAAACAAAACAAGCTAAGTCAGGAGGAGGTGCTATATAGAACCCTATGTGAAATCAAACATCAAACAAAAGACAAGCGCTACACCTAACTCCCTAACTGAAATAAACAGGAGAAAACAGTGCAAGGAAAAACAATACGCCAGCTCACCCCTTCTGTTGCAGTGCTATTTACAATGTGTTATTTACAATGAAAACTAATGTACACACTATATACAAAACTCAGAAAAGCCACAAAAGTCTCAGGTTTTTGGAGGCCAGGGTCAGTCTGCTGCTGCTGTCAGTGGCTGCCCCGGGACAACTGCTGGTGAGGGATTTGAAGAAGATCACATTGCCAGGGGACCAACCAGCAGCCGTCAGCTCATCCACTCCGGAACCTGCAAAGACTTAAAGGCACAGACAACAACAGCCACCAAAACAGATTATGGACAGGGCCATAACACTTGCATATGACTTCAAGGTTTTACTCCTGCTGGTTAAGGTAAAAATAATAATGAATGTTTATAGGATACTTTTGTGACAGACAGACACACCTGACAATGTGCAACAATTCTCCTATAAAATACAGTAAACACCTTTAAAAATGTGATGTTACTCAGTGAAGATCCAAAACATTTATGCAAAGACATTTTTTCCATTAGACTGTGACTATTGTAATGAAGTCTTTAACGAAGTCCCATTTTAAAGCACCATATATGCTGCGTAATAAAAGCTAAACCTATGTGTTACTAAAAAAAGACAACTTATAACGCTTGCACAATTTCTTACAAATATTCAGACTTATAACCAGAGACATCCTAATCTTGATCTAATGATAAACAAATACAACTCTAAATATGAAGTATCAAATGTCTTCAAATGTGTTGGTAAGGCTGTAGGATAGACTGGTTTGTAACCTGTAACTGAGCCAGCAGATGATGATATTGCCAACAACAGCGCTGTCAGGGAAGTCTTCTTATTGATTTATTGTTTGTTTGTTTGTTTTTTGTATTGCATGAGTTCATCTTTAACTGTTGTGAATTTTATTGCATGCTTTTATTGCAAATTTGTTGATTTTTTAGTGCTCACACCTGTGTGAGCTCATGGCCTTGAAGGACACTGGCATCAACCAATCAGGACAGACCTCTATCAGCCAGAGGACTAAAAAGGGTTTAGTGGGCGGGATGAGAGACAAAGGGAGACACCGGAGAGTGAGTGGAGAGGCAGAGTAGGATTTGAATGTGTACCAGCCTTTGTAATGCTACAGACAGAAGTGTGAAACAACTGGTAGTTCCAGAAAAATCAGCTGCAATCGGAGTATAGACCTCTGCTCGATGTCTGTGAGTACTCTCCACTAAAGAAATTAAATCAAGATTTGGTGCTTGACTGTCAGTCATTTTTCAAGGTCAGGGTGGAGCAGGGTGAAATATAAAGTGCACTGAAAAAGTGTCAGTGGGCATGTTTCATCCAAGCTGAATCAGGGCATGTTTCAACATTTCCAAGTTTTCTAGTTTAGCTCTTCAGGTGGGCAAAACAGAAAAATGTAGAAGTGGACAGATATTTCAACATCAGAGTGTTTTCAGTTAAGTTAATTTGTTACTGTCCAGTGGGGTGAACAGTTCTGTGAGACCAGATTATTCACATTGTTTGGTGACTTTTCATTCATTCAATTTCAAGATACCCAGATTTTCCAACTATGATTGCTGGTGCCTCCTGTTTACTTTAGGCAAAAACTGCACTGAAGAAGCACTGAGGTATTTAAAATCATGTTAGAACAGAGATACAAAGATATGCTATCACTGGGCTGGGCTTAAAGTGGCTAAATTATCTAAGTGTTACTCTGGTTATAAATCATTGTGCAACAAATCTGAACAAGCTTTTGGGAACTAGACTGACACTAAGGAATTCATTGTAAAATAACTTGTCTCACTTCCCAGGCTGTTGTTCTTATTGGTTCCCAGCAGTTGCTAATATGAGTTCAGTCTCCTTGCTTCAAGTATGTACCCAGTCTTTTCAACATTTAAATTTTTTAACTTGCTGAATTCCAGGAGGTAGAAAATAAATTGTTAATTTAAATCTTGCCAGATTCAAATTTACTGGACTGTGTCAATGTCAATTTTAATATTATTTGGATGGCACATTTCAATAGTAAAACCAATAAAATGAAGACAATGAATTAAAACTCAAAACAAAGTAAAACTAAGGCATCACAACATAAAATAACCCCTGATGGGACTCAAACTGAACTTAAAAGCCAAGGTAAAAAATTAAGCTATGTAATCAAGACTACGTACATGAGTGACGTAATCCTCCCTTTAATACCTGTTAAATGACTTGCAGCAACATTTTGAATTTTGAATGCAATGGAGAGATGAGTGTTCAAGACCCAAATACAGAGAACTGTAGTATCCAGTCCAGACTTGGTGTATGTCCTTCGTATGTAAAATGTCACAGAGCTGTTTTTTGACCACATTTGATTCTGCAGTGCTTTCTTTCAGTCGGTAGAAGAACAAGAAGACACAAAAATGGAGAACAGAAGAAAAGTGCTTGTTGTTGCAATAATTTTCACAGTTGCCTGCAACAAAGTAAGAATTAAGTTTTGTACAAACAAATATTAGAAGGTTAAAACATTCTTCACTTAAAAATGTGTTTTTAAATGTGATAAATCTCAATTAAAGGTGACCGCACAGGAAACAAGGCTACTGGATTTTCTAAATAACACAAATGTTGTAGATGACCAGTACAAAGGATGTGGTGAAGAGGCCATGAAGAAGTTCATCGAGTCAGATGTGTTAAAACGAGAGCTAAATAACAGTGAAGGATTTCAGAAAGCGTGGAATAAAAGTATCGAGTGTTCAAAGAAGATTCCTGGAGGAAGAAAAGAGCATAGTGCTGCACTTTCACTCTATGTTAATGGGGATCACAATTTATTACAAAGACTGAACAAGGCAATAGAGACAATGGGTGGAAATGTTAGCATCTATGAAAACCACTTCCACTTCAAGTCTCTTCATTTCCTGCTGATGGACTCCATGAGGCTGCTGAAGCCAAAGGAGTGCAAGAACTTTTATGTTCTGCTAAGTGGTCAAAACCAACCACAGAAAGGCTCCACAGTGAGATTTCCAAGTTTCACCTCAGCTTATTCAGATTATGAAGAGCTAAAAAGTGAAACTGACCTGTATGAGGAGGTCGTTTTAAATCTCACTTCTTGCTTCTTTGTCAACCTGAAAGACTATGTGTGCGGTCAAGGACAGGATGAAATACTCTTATCTCCAGCAGAAGTTTTCACTGTGGAGGACATAAATAGCAAAGTTGTGGAGGCAGATGATGATTCTCAATATGTAGAAATTGTTTTGAAACATGCGGGGCTTAAAAGCTCTCACAACTGCTACATCTTTTCACGGTAAGAGTCACAGTCTCTCAATTAAAGTGGAAAAAGTTTGACAATTTCCATGTTAGTTTTACAAATGTTTAGTATCGAAATGCAAAGTCAAGCTTCAAAATATTTTTAAAGATTTAAATATTTTTAAAAAATTTAATTTTAGATGTAAGTGCATATAATAAAATGTTTGTCGCATCTGTTATAACTTGTGCTTGTAATATTCATACATACACACAGAAAATGTGTGCATGTATGAATATTACAATAATTCCCCTCTCTGCTTTGTTTCCATGTCCTCAGGTCTCCTCCAGCTGTTGTCTCCACCCTGTGGCTTGTATCAGTGCTTTTGGCCTTATCTTTGTTTTGTTTTTTAGCTGTTTAGCAAAAACAGTTATCATTCAGAGTTTTCTGGGTTTTATCATCTATAATATTGCTGCAATTATTCATACAATGTCAAAATGATTCACGTCATACTTATCTGAAAGATCTTTTACTGTTTGTATGAATCAAGTGATCCAAATCAACAGTTTTGTTTTGTGGGGTGCCTCAGGGATCTGTCCTGGGTCCAATTCTCTTTTTGCTTTATATCTATTCCACCTAGGCCAAATTAAATTGGGGCTGCAATAATATGTCCTATCATCTCTATGCAGATTACATTCAGTTATACTGTTCTTTTAAAGTCTCTGAGCTTTATAATTTGTCTAGTTTAAGTAATTGCCTGACAGAAATCAAGCAATGGTTAAACGACAACTTACTCCGGCTAAACTGTGATAAAACAAACTTTAATTATTGCTCCAAACAATATGATTTCAGAAATTAGGCAGCATATCAGCTTAGAGCCTTCTGCTAAAGTGAGCCTTAGAAACCTTGGTGCCATATTTGACAGCTCCATTTCCCTTGAGCAACATTCCAAACAGCGGGTCCAGAACTGTTTTTATCATCCAAGGAATGTTTCAAAACTCAGACTAATGGTGTCAAAGGCTGAACTTGAGATGATTATTCATGCTTTTCCCCCCCCCTTCCCATTTGGATTATTGCAGTGGTCTTTTTACTTGTTTTAAGAAATCAGCTTTAAATAGTCTTCAGACTGTGAAGAATGCTGCAGGAAGACTCTTAACAGGCACCAACAAAAGATCTCATATTACTCCAGTTTTATCCTCCCTTCACTGATTGCCTGTAAGGTTTACATTTCTTTTAAAAATTTTAGTTCTAACCTTTAGGGCCCTACATGTTCAAGAGCCCCAGTACATATTTGACCTGCTGAAACCACATTCCGGTTCCCGATCTCTAAGGTCATCAGGTCAGAGACTGGATGTGGAGGTCCTGGGCTGGTGTGGTTACACGAGGTCTGCGGTTGTG
>NW_024582689.1:292276-332904 GCF_018398535.1 Haplochromis burtoni | reverse complement strand
CCATCCCATGGGGAATGGGAGCAGTAACAAAGGTGTTGCGTTTATATTTTTGTTGAGTGTATTTACAATTCTACTTTGATTATTCATATAATTGTTTGGCACTTTATTTGCCAAATTGTGGTATGTGCCAAATATGGTGTTACAACAGGCTGCCAAAGTATTGTGCAATTTTGTTTTTTGCTTCTATCATATGTTATGAATTATAGACTCAATTTATATCTTGTTTTTATGCATGTTAGAAAAATATATTGCAAACTTTATTTCTTGTCAAGTATTGTGCGCCTTTAAAAGGATGATAAGAAATGAGAGATGGGAATAACTTGCAGCAAATGTTCCTGCTTCTAAAGACACCAGGAATTTCTGTTTCCCGGTCAAATAAACAACATGGAAAATTGAAATAGCTTTGCAATTAATATAATCTGATCACACAAATAGACAAATACATTTGTTTTTCCTTGTGTTACGTTTACAAAGTCCAACAGGTTTGTAGCAGGGCAGTAATGACTGCCTAAATGTAACACTTATAATTAAGTGATACAAAAGCCTCTCTCTCACAGACACACAACACACACAGACAGACACAGGTTTCCACCTCATGCAGGGAGCAGCTGTTTGATTATCACTTGTTGGGACCTTTTTAAAAGCTCTGGAGGCATGTTAAATCGAGTACACCAAACATGTCTTTGTTTGCTTATTCACAACTTTAAACATCTGAATTGAAGTCCTGTCTGGACCACCAATCCTGAAATCACTTTACTTTGTTTTATTATAGCTATAGAAACAGCTTTTTTATTTTATTTTTAGCTTTAGTCTAATTTTAGTTTACTAAATATCATAAGATTACAGTAGGTTTAGTCAGCTGAACCTCCCTCCCCACCCTGGGTGGATCAAAATGTTTTTGTCTAAATTTACTACACAAGGACTTCCAAACTCATCCTGCCTTTCTACACAACTTCATTAGTTATAATAGGATCTTATCTCTCCAGAACAATTTTATCTAATTTTTAAGTGTCATTACATTTCATCATAGTTTTTGTCCTCGTGAATTAGTTTTAATTTAGCTATCATCTTTTCATCATTACTAATACTATTATTCAACAAAATTACCATTCACTGACTGTCTTCTAAACCTGACATTGCGTGAATCCACCTAATAGTAGCCCAAATTGTAGAGTTTAGTAATAAAAAAAGTGCTGTCAAAGTGCTCTGCCGACCTGAGCTTTAGCAAACAGTAGCAAATGCAATTTTGTAGTTAACCCCTTTCTTTGGGGAAAAAGTACAAAATTTAAAAGTGGGCATGGAACTGCTTGAGTTTATTTTTTTTTTTTCAATTTTAGAAAAAGTCTACATTGAAGAAGTACTGTGGGACTTGGCCTCACCAGTTATGCCAAAAAAAAAAAAAAAAAAAGGAGCTTACAGGAACTCAGTATCTAAGGCAGAACCAATAAGGGGACACCATTTCCCACAGTGACAAGTTACAATCTTCTACAGGAAAAACTGTAGAGCTGCATTGTAGGATAACTTATTTTACTCCCCAGAGCATGTTGTGCTCATTGCTGCTCAGAAATCGGATAGACTCTTTTCTGTGAGTTGCTAAGACAAGTTTTTTTTTTTTTTTGGTTCTTGCTCCAGGTATGTGATTTTCTGTCTTTTCAACATTTACATTTTTAAGTTGACATATT
Source organism: Haplochromis burtoni (assembly GCF_018398535.1). Lineage (NCBI taxonomy): Eukaryota > Metazoa > Chordata > Actinopteri > Cichliformes > Cichlidae > Haplochromis > Haplochromis burtoni. The sequence continues at coordinate 331,222 of NW_024582689.1, read as the reverse complement.
CCAAGAAAACCAAACAAATATTAGATTATTTACATCTTTCCAAATCCAAGTTGACTGTGAAAAGTGTTGAAGAACTCTTTTCTACCCACATTTGATCCTGCAATGCTTTCTTTTAGTCTCTAGAACAAGAAGTGGATAAAAAATGGAGTACAGAAGAAAAGTGCTTCTTGCTACAATAATTTTCAGAGCTGTCTGCTACAAAGTAAGAAATGTGTTTCATACAAACAAATTTTAGAAGGTTAGAAAAATTATTCACTAAATAATGAGTTTTTAATGTGATACACCTCAATTAAAGGTGACCGCACAGGATACAAGATTACTGGATGTCCAAAAGACCATAGATGTTGTAGATGACCAGTACAAAGGATGCCGTGATGAGGCCATGAAGAAGTTCATCGAGTCAGACGTGTTAAAACAAGAACTAAACAACAGTGAAGGATTTCAGAAAGCGTGGAATAAAAGTATTGAGTGTTCAAAACAGATTCCTGGAGGAAGAAAAGAGCATAGTGCTGCACTTTCAGTCTATCTTAAAGGAGACCGGCCTTTCATACAAACACTGAACAAAGCAATAGAGACAATGGGTGGAAATGTTAACATTTATGAAAACCACTTCCACTTCAAGTCTCTTCATTTCCTGCTGATGGACTCCATGAGGCTGCTGAAGCCAAAGGAGTGCAAGAACTTTTATGTTCTGCTAAGTGGTCAAAACCAACCACAGAAAGGCTCCACAGTGAGATTTCCAAGTTTCACCTTAGCTCATTCAAACTATGAAGAGCCAAACAATTATTATGATCTGTTTGAGGACATCATTTTAAATATCAAATCTTGTTTCTTTGTCAGTCTGGAAGAACACACTTGCACTAAAGCAGGGGATACATTTCTCTTATCTCCAGCAGAGGTTTTCACTGTGGATGGTGTAAATAGCAAAACTGTGGAGGATGGTCAAGAATATGTTGAGATTGTTTTGAAACATTCAGGACTGAAAAGCTCACACAACTGTTTTATCTTTCCGAGGTAAGACACATATTCTCTCAATTAAAGTGAAACATTTTGTAGGTTCATTTCCCAAACATTAAACTTTGAAGCGCTTAAATAATTTTCATTGTGGTGATAAACACACAAAGGAGATACAAACATTTAACTTGTCCAAAGTACATATAAGAAAAATACTTCACAAGCCACACAAGAAAATTGTAAAATATACCTATTTGTCTCAATAGGTATTTAATTAATTTATTTTTTTTAAATGTAGCTGAACACTTCTAACAAGCGGGGAAAATAATTGGTGTTGTATAAAACAGCCTGTTGCTCCGTTACAGGGTGTAACAAATGCTGGAAATACAAAGAAATGACTGGATTATACTCGAGGTTTTGATAAACTCAAAGATTTCCCAGCTGGAAAGCATGAGGTGACATAAAAAGTGAAAAAACCCAAACAGGATTATGAAACCCTGGTAGGGTTTTGGATGTGGTTTGAATAGTTTGGCCTGATAATGCTGACAGCATTAGTAAACGAACGCACACATCAGCACATCGCTTAAAGTATTATATTCTGCTTATAATTCAGGGTCTCAGGAGAACTGGAACCTTTCACAACTGTCACAGAGAGAGATAGGTAAATTATTATTATTACAGTTTTATTTCCATATCTACAGGCCGGACAAGTGGCAGAAAATGGATGGATGGCTGTTACAATAATCTCTTTCTCTACTTTGTTTCCATGTCTTCAGGTCTCCTCCAGCTGTTGTCTCCACCCTGTGGCTTGCGTCAGTGCTTGCGGCCTTATCTTTGTTTTCTTTAACTGTTTAGCAAAAACAGTTATCATTCAGAATTTTATCATCTACAATGCTGCTTGGTTTATTCTTACAGTTGTTTGGTACTTTGTCTGGCAGATTGTGCTATCTGCCAAATAAGGTGTTGCATTAGGCTACCAAAATATAATCAAATATTGTTTTCTTTTTCTGTCATATGTTAAAATTATAGGCTGAATTCATGGATAATATGCGTTATAATTTCAATGATTCTTGTTAAGCATTGTGTGCCTTTAAAAGGATGATAAGAAACAAGAGATGGGAATAACTTGCAGCTTTTCCCAGCTGGATTCAGACTGGGTATTCTGGAGGCACCTTTAACTCCCACAGCCGGAGTGTTTCCAGGATTTTGTCAATGGGCTGGCACGAGAAGACCAAGAACAAGGCAGAGTGACACATAGAAAATCAGAACGTTTATTAAAAATTTATAAAGGGGTGCAGAAAATTGGCATAAAATACACTGGGTTCAATTTTCAGGCTCCTGAGCACAGCCAATGCCGCCTATCAATGAACTGTGACTGTGATAGAAAAACTGAAATTTTCTATCCATAAAACTAAATTCAACATCAATTTCTTTATTGAACTTTCTCTCAACTTTAGTGAACTTCTTCACTTTTTACATTTTCCTCAGTGACGATTTTTCAGGGAGCGGATTTTTACGATAAATATGTCGACACATGTCGTCAGTGTGTTTCCTGAGTTAGTGATTATCTTCCTGCTTCTAAAGAAACCACACCTTGATGTATCTTTCCATTTCTCTGACAAATAAAGAGCATATAAAATGTAAAATGCTTTGCAATGAATTTAATCTTATCACACAGACATTTCAGACATCAGGAAGTTTTTTTTCTTATGTTACAATTGAAAACATATTACATCGCTGGTTCAGCAGCAGGGTGATAACTATTGTCTAAATGTAAGACTCATCATTAAGCTACACATCAATGAAATAAAAGCAGATTGCGCACACACACACACACATACACACACATTCGCTGTAAAGGCTAAATGTTATTTATATTCATCTGTGAGGCTCCAGTTCATTTTTTATAAAGTCTGCATTGAAGAGGTACCTAGGTATTTGCCCCCATGAGCTATACTGAAGCCATGCTAGATCAGAGATATAAAGGTAATTTATGGTCGAGCTTAAAGGGGCTAAACCTGAACCAGCTTACAGGAACACAGTAATGTTCCTCACTAAAGCAGAAAGCAGAAAAAGTTACTTTCTTACACAGGAAAGACTAAAGGGCTGCGCTGTATGATAACTTGTTCCAGTTCCTCAAACCCTCGCTTTCGCTTTCCTGCAGTTTGATGGGCCCCTTGCTGTTCTCCCTGCTTCAGGTAAGTTTTTAGTCTTTTCAGTCTTTTAGATTTTGTCACTTCCAAGTTTCTGGACCATGTAAAGTGTTACCGAACTTTCTCTATCCATATTTGATGTTTCAGGACTTTCTTGCACTCTGTAGAAGACAAAGAGGCCAAAAAATGGAGAACAGAAGAAAAGTGCTTGCTGCAATAATTTTCACAGCTGCCTGCAGCAAAGTAAGAATCATGATTCAAACAAATATTAGAAAGTAAGAAAAATTATAAATTTAAAAATGGGTTTTTAAATGTGATATATCAATTAAAGGTGGCCGCAAAGGATACAAGATTACTGGATGTCCAAGAGACCACAGATGTTGTGGATGACCAGTACAAAGGATGTCGTGAAGAGGCCATGAAGAAGTTCATCGAGTCAGACGTGTTAAAACAAGAACTAAGCAATAGTGAAGGATTTCAGAAAGCGTGGAATAAAAGTAACGAATGTTCAAAACAGATCCCTCAAGGAAGAAAAGAGCATACTGCTGCACTTTCAGCCTATCTTAAAGGAGACCAGCCTTTCATACTAACACTGAACAAAGCAATAGAGACAATGGGTGGAAATGTTAGCATCTATAAAAACCGATTCCAATTCAAGTCTCTTCATTTCCTGCTGATGGACTCCATGAGGCTGCTGAAGCCAAAGGAGTGCAAGAACTTTTATGTTTTTCAAGATGGTAAAAACAAACCACAGAAAGGCTCCACAGTGAGATTTACAAGTTTCACTTTAGCTTATTCAGACTATGAAGAGCTAAAGAGACTTGAAGATGTCAATGAGAGTACTATTTTACATCTCACTTCTTGTTTCTTTGTCAACCTGAAAGACTATGTGTGCGGTCAAGGACAGGATGAAATACTCTTGTCTCCAGCAGAAGTTTTCACTGTGCAACGAGTAGAGACAAAAACTACATCGGATGATGACGAATACCTTGAGATTGTTTTGAAACAGTCGGGACTGAACAGCTCACACAACTGTTACATGTTTTCACGGTAAGATTCATATTCTCTCAATTAAAGTGAGTTTTTTTGTATATTCATTCTTCAAATATTAAGCTTGGAACTGTTAGTTGAACTAGTATTTAAATATTTAAAGGAGATACAAACATGTCACATGTGCCAATTCGATATAATAAAAATATAATAAAAATACTTCACACAAAAAAAGTAAATTATTATTATTATTAGTAGTAATAATCTGTCTCTCTGCTTTGCTTCCATGTCTTCAGGTCTCCACAAGCTGTTGTCTCCACCTTGTGGCTTGTATTAGTGTTTGCAGCCTTATCCTTATCTGTTTAGTAAAAACAGTTATTGTTTTCTACAATACTGCTTTGCTTATTTGTGTAATTGTTTTGCATAGTTTATATGGCAGAATGTGGTATCTGTGAAATATAATCAAATATTGTTTCCTGGTTCTGTTGTATTATGAAGTCATGTGATTGTATGTCAACAATGGTGATTGGATGTCTAAAGATAAAAGTGAAAGAGGGGAGATGCAAATGGGTAAATGAGTATGAAAAGCGAGCTTTTCTCCTGTTAAATTGCTCTAATAAAATATCCAGGATTCAAAAAGTCTAAATTGTGGACATTCTTTTTTTTTTTTTTAAAGTAAAGATAAGTAAAGTAGGATACCGGACCTGCAAGGCTACCTAGCGCCAGATACTTTATCAGAGTAGGCAGGATAGATAGGCAGAACTGGGTGAATACTTTCACCCTTTGGCTCCATCCTAGCTCTGCACTGCCTTCTGGGTAGTATCGATGGGATCAGAGACTAGACTTTTTAAACAGAGAGCCAGTCCAGATTTTAAGTACTGGGTTCCACAGATCAACACAATGATGTGACAGACAGATAACATCATACAGAAAATAATTACTTCAAGTTATTACTGCTAAAGGTGGCTTATTTGTTTTTGCATGTAATTGTGCCCAAATATCAGTAAAATAAATACCACTGGTAAAGTTCCACATATACTGAGTATTAAAGAATCTGCTCTCACTGGTTAGTTGAAATAATTTTTAGTTCAAACCTCTCACAGGATCACATCGTTTTTTTGTTTACACAAATAAGCTCACTAGTTTCAAGTTACTAAACAAAACAACAAGGATATAAACTTTGTACAATTTGTTGCAAATATTCAGACTTTTTGGTGTTTTAAGAAAACATTTAAAACTCTCAGAAAGCATTCATGTAAAAATATAATGTGTTAGATATAACCCGATAAAAAATGATGCCTTTTATTGGGTCTCTGTGCAGCTTGATGTGAAGGGTCACGTTTAATCTTTAGGAGAAGGCATTATGCGTCATTCCTGTTAGAAGTTCATAAAGACACCACCACTACATGTTAGAGTGCAAACTTAATCTTCAACCAGGTAACTTAAAGCAGTTTGGTAAAGCAGGAAAAATATCTCCCATGAGGCTCCTTGCTTGTTATCAGGCTGCTTGTCCCAGGCTGCAAGCATGTGGTTTGATGTAGCCTGTTTTAAATGATAGCCCTCCTTGAGACAAGCACCTTGGACTTTTCGACTGATTTTACCTCTTTTGCCACCAGGGATCTGGAGTCCCATGAAAAATATATCACTTTCGACCCCGCCACTTTAATACTGCAAACATGGATCAATTTTCTGTTTAGAAAGAAGATGAGAAGATGTTTAGAAGATTGATGAGATATGTGTTATCCATTTATAGTGTTATTAGATTTTCTTTTTACACTGACTGGTACATATGTGTATACTTTTTGGTAAGTAAATTTAAATTCTCATCTATTAAATGGTGTAAAAGAAAAGAAAAACTTGTATTTTTATATAAAGTATTGGCAAATATAACTTAAATAATCATTTGGATATTAATTTTCTAACAAAGTCTAGCAAAATAAAATATGTTTCTGATTTGAGACCTAGTGAAGCTCAAATAGCTTTTAAACTGATTTAGCTTACTGAAAGATCTCACCACCTGCAACAGTCACAGTGTGCAAAATATATGCAGTTGCACTTACACTGCTCTTTTTATGTGGCTTATAATGACAATGTATTATTATTACAAAAGACAACTCCCCTACTTTAGGTATCAGTGGGGCTGGCTCATGTCAGGACTATGGGATTAGAAACAGCTAAGACTGAGCCAGTGGTTTGGTCTGGCAGCAGGTCAGATGATGGAGGAAAAAGTGATTTACTATTCATATGTACAAAGGGTCTGCCAGCACCAATTACATGTTGGGTTAAATAACACACAAACACACTATTTTCTGTTCAGCATGTTGAAGCATGCTAACTAAGACTAGAAAAGGTTTTGTGTGTGTGTTAAAGTTTTTTAGGAGTAAAATTGAGGTGTTACCAACTGCATACATATCTGTGACTATTCCTGAACCTAAACAGTTTGTGTCAAGGCAGTGTTGGTTGGGAGCACCTTGAGATGACTGTTCTTGTGACTTGGTGCCATACAAATCACATTTAATTGAACTAAGCATAAATTGAATAATGTCTGGTCTCCTATATGTGATGCAATATCTACCATAACCACGACAATGAAAAGATTACATTTATAAATAAGTGTAGTTTCAAATGTATTATGTAATATTTATAATTGTTATAGTTTGTAGGCACTTCGCTTGGTTATGGTTTCTACATTCAGTTTCCAACGCTCTATCTTGCGTTAGTCAGATTCATTCATAATTAAAACATATTTTATACTATGAATTATGTTTGTTTGTTTTTTATTATGACGGAATCTGGCTGATTACTATTAAAGCGTCACCCTTTCCACAGATATCGCGACAATACTGTTATTGCGAACTCTTTTACCTGGGATTATCATCAGATTTCGCGACACCTCTCCTCCGAAGCAGAAGGTGGCCATAATGCACAAACTCATTCCATCAAACGAAGAAGAAAAAACAGGCGAAGAAGAAGGCGGTGGTCAGCTACAAATTGATAGAGCAGAGAAGATAAGATAAGACTATAACTGGAAGGTTTTGGCCAATAATGAGGTAAAAAAAAAAAAAAGAGCTCGAGTGAAATCTGTAACGTTCAGGTGTCTGTTAAATAACTCGATAATGTCGCACTCTGCTGCAAGAAGCTATGTTTAGCGTTAGCTGGCAAGTAGGATGCTAACTTCCTGACAATAACACTTTGTTATTGTTAGCAATGTGAAGCAGAGTTAACGTTAATAACATTAATTATGGGTACAAAGCAGTTATGATCACTAATTACTGGCTAATTAAGCTACAAACGACGCTAACCACCTCGTATTGCGTACTTGTTGCTTATGTATTTTTTATGTTGGATTCCTCGGCAGGCTGTGAACGCTTCTGTGGACCTAATCGAAACTGCAGCAAACATGCAGCTTAACTGAAGAAAGCACAATGCTCGGATACTGTGACACTTCCAGTGCCTACTGACCACATGCCGTGGAGCCAAAGCAACAAGCCGACAACTAATTGTTAGCCTTCCATCTCAGGAAGCCAAACCTCATTTGACACTGCAGACTGTGTTTGTTCTCCTAAGGAGCTGTCTTCTTCTCTACCATGGTGGATAACCGGTACGCCACAGCTCTGGTTATCGGCTCCGTGCTGAGCCTGCTGGCCACGGTGTACCTCTCCGTGGCTGTGGGGACTCAGCACTGGTATGAGTACAATACCCCAGAAGTTAATAATACAACGCACAGCGAACCCGTATACCCCAACGGCACTCGGGCACTATGGTGGAGGTGTATCCTGGTAGCCAGCCCCTCATACTGGTTCAAATCTCCAGGTATTACTCACAGTGGCACACCTGTTCAGCGTCCTCACTGACCAATACTTTGTTTGATGATAGTGCTGCCTTCTAAATTTAAGAAGAAAATCTGGAACAAGATTTGTCTGTTAAACTCCATTTTTAACTTGAAGGAATTTTATTTAGATTAATTCTGCACATTGATTTACGTCACTGACTGTTCTGCACTCAGCATTGGTTTAACCAGTGCACTTGATTGTTATAATGCCCAGTCCCGTGTTAAATGCTTTACATTGTTAATTAATGAGAAGACTTGGTTGGATTTGTGTTCTCTGACTTTTTTGGCTTTAGATCGGAAGATGGAAACCCGCTGTTCAAGCTTTAGTCTTTCTGATCAGTTAGGTACAAAGTATAAACCTGGAAATGAGGAAGAAGAAGACCTGCTAAGAACATGTGAGTGTATCCTTACTCTCCCTCAATCTATCCAGGGAGACCTGTAGTTCATAAAATATGTTTTGTTTTGTTTTTTCATTTTACTAAACGATTCTTACATTTTTTTAACCCATCTTGGTCACATCTGCTCCCTTCACTGTCTTTACTCGCACATCATTTGTCAAACATTAGAAATTATTGACAGAGTTTGAGTTTAACCTGCAATGATTGTTGTGCAGACTTGTGGAGGTGCCAGTTTCTGCTGCCCTTGGTGTCTCTGGCACTGGTGTTCCTCAGTGTCCTCGTTGGGGTCTGTGCCTGCTTGTGCCGCAGCTTTACCCCGACCTTCTGTGTGGGAGTGCTCCATCTTCTTGCAGGTGAATAAAACACACACATTTATGAGCATAAAAACTATAATATCTTGCATTTTTCTGAACTGACAGTTTAATGTCTTACTATTTTTACTGCATGAGTAATGTTGACAAAAACGAGTGACACAATCAGTTCTAGGTCAAGCAGACTGCTGCTGAATGTCATTTACACAGCTGGACTTGCAGCTACTGGCATGCAGTTTTGAACTTACAAGTTACAGGTGCATTCAATACAATTAGTGTCTCTTTGATCAGGCAACAAAAAGTGATTAAAAGGTGATTTCCAAATGCCCTTTATACACATGACTCCACATGACTTTGAGACAGTGTTTTAACTGACCATAGTGAGAAACCTTTAATGTTTCACTGCATCCAGTTTAAAGTTTTAGAGTTGGAGCTATAAGGTAGAAATAAACACAGAGCAGCAAGTGTTAATATCCTCTTTTCCCCACCATATTGTTACATTTACGTCCCTGTTACCCGTTTCTCTGATAACATCTCAGATTGATTCAGCCAATCCATTTTGAAGAGGAGTCCAATGATGCGTCAAATGACCTTTTTTATGTGAGAACCTGAAGCACAAAGCCCGGTTGAACAAAGATGGTCAATGCCCACCAGTGTGATACCTATTATCTCTGAGTGGACCTTTAACTTTTGTGAAGCTAGCTTACACAAAGTAATCCTGGCTATGAACATACTTGGTAGTACACCCCTCTGTAGTGACTTTCGGCTTCAGCTGTGCATGGCTTACTAGGGCTATAGATACCCAGAACCCTATAAAATCCTACACCATAACGTACAGCTTAACCTGATGTGCACCTTCCTAGAAATGTAACTACACGCCTGGTTCACACAGCCTGCAACCAGTGTGATTGTCCTGTTTAGTGCCATCGATTCCTCCTGTGAATTTCCAGCTACTTATTTACTTAATTTATCAGTGAGAGAAAACAATCATAGCATCGGTATGATTGTCACCAAGTTCCTGGAGGGAGTTTGTTGAAACTATTGGAATTGACATGAGGGGAGAAGTGGAAAAAGTTGAGGGACAAATATGTTTGCCCCATAAAAACTGACCATAACAACGAGTGGGGACCCAGGAGGGGAAAAAAAGTCTCAGAATTCTGTTTGTTTTGATCTTGGCTGGCAGTGCGTGTAAAACCCTCGGACACGACCACACGGCAATTAACAAATAATGCACTTGCCCCAAGATAAATGTCAGCACCAATGTCAGCCAGGTTACATCGCAGTCTCTACAAAGATTCACAACAGAAGTCAAAATGTATGCAAATCATCCAAAACCAGCGGTGCTTATTCCTGAGGCTTTGAGACTGACGACCTTTGAGGGTCCCCAGAACCCACTTTGAAAACCACTGCACAGAACATTTGTTCAACAAAAAACTTCCCTCTGCTTTCATTCATTTACTTTGGTCTTAGCCAGAGTACAACGAAGGTGGAGTTCATCTGCTAAATTTGTTTCTGCTTTGCATTAGAAGCTTAGTCCTTTTTTCTTTTTTTTTTTAAAGATCCAAATGACCACAAACATAAACGTTTACATAATCTCATCCCGTTCCTTCATCACTGCTTTTGACTCCTCAGGTCTGTGTTCTCTGGGCACCGTCTGCTGTTTCCTGGCCGGGGTGGATTTGGTCCACCAGAATTTCCCTCTGCCTGATGGGGTGGAGGGCACTTTGGGCTGGTCTCTTTACCTTGCCCTCATATCCTTCCCTCTGCAGATGATGGCAGCTGCTCTGTTCCTGTGGGCGGCCAAAAGTCACCGCAAAAATTACACTCGCATGACCGCTTACAGGGTAGCGTAAAAGAGAGACTGACAATCATACAGTTTAAGACAGCTTACGGGTTTCATTACATCCTCAGAAAATGGTTTCCTGTTAGGAGAGGATGTAACTAGGATAAAGGGTGCTTTTCACTTCATCTGTAACAGAATTTTCATACTTAAAAAAAGGAAGAAAAAAAATTTACAGTATCTCAGACCTGTAGAAAGGAGTGTTGGTTTAATACCATTTGAGTTATTTAACCAGTGCTTTTTCTTGCATTTCTAACCTGTGTTTTACCCAAAGCATGTTCTTAATGGTTTTAATCTTTAAGGGTTGCAGATCACTTACTATTTCTGGTGTTAACCATGTTTTTTTGTGCATTATTTTATTGCCTTCTTTTTGGTTGCCATTTTCTTCTGAAGCTGCTCACCACATTGCCCTTAACTTCACACCTGGAGTTATCCAGGACATGGTAGCTTTCTCTGTGCATGAAAAAATATTAAACAAGAGTTTATTTTATTTTATTTGTTTTACGTTTTTTTTTTCTGCAGTTCTGTTTTTACATAATTTAAAATATCCAGCCTGTGCATGCCTTTTCATCATCGTCTGTGGTGATTGTTCATTTCAGCCTGTGGTATTTTCTAAGTGTCATCACAAATGTGACCACTCATCTGTCGCCTGTGTTTGTAGATGTATTAATTTAGTTAGTTTGAATATTTAAAAAGACAAACAAAAAAGCTAAAGTGATGCCACACAAACCTGTGACCTTAAGCCCCAAATGATCTGCTATACTGCCATTTTACACAGGGTTTGCTGCTTAACACCACCTAAATGTTTGCAGGCTGGAGTTTAAGTCGGTTCTCCCATCCTTTCAAACAGTTACTTGTCTGACTGCTTTGGTAAGCTTTCAGATGTTTACTGTTGATACAGTATGTCAGCGTTTCAGTGTGACTTTTTAAAATAACAATCAAATTTTCCAAAAAGTTCAAATCCTCTTGAATCTGTGACCACTTACACATTTTTGTGTGTACAAAAGTCCAAAATGAGTAATATGTCAGCACTGAACAAAACAAACTGTAATGTTTTGTGTCAGAATGATTTGTTACATGTCTGACGTGTATACACTCTGGCTTTTTGTAAATGTTTTTATGTATCCAGAAGCACACTGTACTGATTATGTCTTAATAAATTTGGCATTTGCTGACTTTTATCTTTGTTTCATGTAATCCCTTTTAACCTCCTAGGACCTGGCGTTCACATATGTGGTCATCACATTTTAGGTTGTCTAGACCAAAATACTAAATTTTGCTCTACAAGGGCCTGATATCCACTTACGAGGACATACTGCCACTGTTCTATCGAAATTTAAAATGAATGACCTCTTATGTGGATCTAATTTTTCTCAGAAACAAAAATCAGGTAAAAGATGATGAGTTCTTACTTACAAGCTTACAATGTCTTGTCTTGTCTTACACATCTTCAGGAAGAACAATGGCAAATTGATATATTTTGTGAAAACAACAAAAGAAAATCTGAAAAAGAAAAATGCACTCCTATAGAGTGTGAAAAAGAAAGGTTTTTCAAGATCCAATTGATCTCAGGTCAGCAGGCAGCTTGCTCCAAAGAACAGGACCTACAGCTAATCCTGCAGTGTCAGATTTTAGTGTAAGTAGTTAAAAAAGTGTTTGCACATTTGGAACTGATTGTAGAAATATTTAAGATATTGCTGATGATCTGAGAGGTGTCGGTCATCTGTTTCGTCCACAGTTGACAAGAATCGCTTCTCATCCCAGAGTTTTAGTCAGATTTCACTCAAAGTTGTACACCGTGACCACTTAATGGGTCTTCATCTGAACTGTGCTCAAGGTCAAAGTAAAATTCTTTGTTTTATGGGCTTTTTTGATCATTACTTTAAAACAAAGGCTTCTCAGTTGCAGCTGTGCACTGTGTTAAGAACCACTTACTACATGCTTGTATTATACAATTAACTTTATTTATAACAAATTTTCATTAACACAGTTATAAAGTGTCTGTTGAAAGATTTAAAAACGTGTGTAAGGTATACAGAGACAACTGAAATCATCAAAGTCTTTTTTAAGCACAGTAGATAAATATGATAGATTTCTTTTGCATCTTTCATTGATCATTTCATCACTCACAGTGTAACGTTAGGACAAACCAATGTTGTAAAGTGTACTTGATAAACACACTGGAGCATGTAGTTGCTCTGACCGATGAGCATATTCCTGCTGATAATTGAGCTGATCCATTTAATTTATGTAAACCCAAATCAAATACACAATGCTAAGAAGATTATAGTTAAAATTCATTCATGTTCATTTATTCAGTCATTCATTCAAAAAGGATTTCTGCATGTTAAACTTAGCTTTAAAAAACATAAAATGCGTGGACTCCAACTCTAGAGCCTGTGCAACACACCACTCAGATAAAGCTCGAATAAGCTTCATTTTACATATTAACAGAGGGACTAGCAGAGCTCCTGTACTGCACTGGAGGATGGAGTTATGTTTTAGACACCTTATATTTGTCAGTCATGACATCACGTTTGTTCATTTGCATATTTCAAATGATCAGAATAATTCTCATTTCCTACTTTATTATAATTTAAAATTGGGATATTTAAATTTAGCACTCTCAGCCTGTCACTTTTATGGGTGGGAGTGTCAACTTTATCTTTCGAGCTAAATGAAAAGCGATCTTCTTCTCGTAGTAGGCGCACTCATTGACAAAGAAAGGGTAGAGGTCCTCGCCATCATACTTCACTGTCTCCCCGGAAAATGACATGAATATCGGATTGCCCCGCTGCAGAAGCTTGAAGTCATTATCCTGGAGAAAGACATGCAAATACGACATTTACTGCTTGACAGTCTTTGAATTCATGAATGTAAATGTTCAGATGAAACCAGGTTAGGAAGGCTTGTTTAAGGCCAAACCTTTAGACAATCTCTCAAGGATACTTGAGGGTGTGAGGGATTCTGCCAAAGGACTCAGTATTTATTTTGTGGACACTGGACATGTCTAATGGGCAGGAGACCTGAGGATAAGGATAAGCTAGACGGATAGACTGGAGAGGTTTTAAGTCTCTCAGCTAGCTTGGAAGCACCTAGGTGCTTCTAAAACTGCTGCAACTGTGACCTAGACTCAGATAATGAAAAGTGTGAAAGCTTAGACTATAAAACGTGCACCCATCTTGTACTGTACCTGTAACTGGGAGTGTATGGCAGCAGTGATTTCCCCAGTCACTGGATTCCTCGGGTAATCTATGCTTTTCACCAAGGTGTATGCTTCCACTTCACCCCCTTCAAATGTGCTTCCTGATGAGGATAAAAGTTGCAGAGTTAATGGAGTCATTTCACAAAGAGCTATGGTTTGATTTTGCCACTGTAGGTCCCCCTGATGTTTTTCGCCATTGCATAATTGTTCACGGTTAACCCCACTGTCTGATTTACTGATTTGTGATGACTTAAAGCTTCTCCAGTGAAGCTACCCCTCTGAAAATGAGGGAACTGTGTTGAAAAACGACTGTAATACCTCAAAAGTTAATGCAATGCTTTTGATGAACTTCTTCAATAAAAGTAAAAAGTCTGCACTTTATTCATGTGATGACTGTTTGAACCAACTGTTGTAGCATACAGCAGCAAAATGACAAAAAAACATGTGTCATTAACCAAATATTTACAAATTGCAGAGGCCACTTTAGGCCCTGCTCCCATTGAAACATCAGGTGAGGTGAAGCTCCAGCCACAGGATGTATTCTATAATTAATTGGTTAATTACACAGTACATTACACATGTGGGGAAGCATATGCATCCGATATGTTTCACCTCGTTATTTTGTTTGTTTGTGTAATGGGAAACATTCTTGTTTATTCTCATATTTAGATTTGTGACCTGGTGTAGCCTGCTCAACTATGTTATCTGCTGACTATATGAATCTCTGTGTGATACGTGATAGCTCTCCTGCATGCAGCAATTAAAAGCTTGGCCACAGCTGAAGATATTGCCATGGCAATTGTAAAAAAATGCAGCTAACTGAACAACTGCAGACTACAAAATTATTTAAATAAATATTTAAACCAAAGCTTATAAGAAGGGGCATTTTAAAAGCGGTAGCATCTTACCAGAATTAAATTCCTGAAGCCAACTGAATATATGATCCACTGCCTCTTTCACCATGTTATGGATATCTGCTCTGACCACACCATTGGGCTGTGGGCCGGCCTCTATTGCTGCAAAGAACAAGGGGAACAATCATCTAAATATTTAATAAGCTCTGCTTTGCAAAAGATGCACACAGACACACTTACCAAAGCCATGCTTGCCGACCGATTCTAAAGAATAAGCCTCAGCGATCGGTATGTCCAGCTGGATTGCTCTAACTTCCACAGAAGCCATTTTACTCTGAAAATCAAATATGTTTACTGTCGACTGCACACTGTGCTTAGGTACGATAGGCTGAGCTTTAAAATAAACTACATGTTTATCCCGGATTTTGATTATAGCTTTATAACCTGATTTTATTGAGTTAAGAACATAATTGCATGAGTGATGTACAAGCAACACAGACATACTTTTAATTTTTTTGATTGGAAAATACTACTACCCAGTAGAAACATTAAAACAAAGACTAAGAAAAATTCCTCAGACAGTTTAGTTAAAATTGGTGCTTGAAGACAACACATTATACAGCTTAATGGGGTTAACTTTGGTGTTTGGGAGGATTACTGACAGGATTGTATTTGTATCTGTTATTGTCTGTGCTATTAATGACATGATAACACATGGCAACAATACACATTTAGGCACGTAGAGATGTCAAGTTCAAATTGAGCATCAGAATAGGGAAATGACTTTGAATATATTATGGTTGTTGGCGCCAGACAGGCTTATCTGAATATTTCAGAAACTGCTGATCTAGTGAGAATTTCTCATACAGTCATCTCTAAGGTCTACAGAGAATGGCCTGAACGAGAGAAAATATCCAGTGAGCAGCATTTTACTGGATGGAAATGTCTTGTTGATGCTAGAGGTCAGCAGAGAATAACAAGACTTCTTCAATTTGACAAGATGGCTACAGTTACCCAAATAACTATGTGTTACAACCAAGGTATGCAGAACAGCATCTCTGCAGTGTGGTCTTCTGCTGCCATCAGCTAAGACTGGAAAACTGCGGCTACAATTCATATGGGTTTACCAAAATTGCACAACAGAAGATTTAAAAAAATGTTGTCTGGTCTGATGAGTCTTGATTTCTGATGCAACATATTGATAGTAGGGTCAGACTTTGGTTCAAACAACATAAAGGCATGGATCCACCTTGCCTTGTGTCAAAGTTTCAGAAAGTTATAAATGGGTTTTCTTGGGACACTTTGGGCGCTTTGTTACTGACTGAGCATTTAACCCTAGTAATTTTGCTAATCAGGTCCAAACCTTTATGACCACAATGTACACATCTACTGATAGTTACTTCCAGCTGGATAACACATCATGTCACAAAACTCAAATAATCTTAAACGGGCTTCTTGTATTTAAATGGCTTCAGTCACCAGATCCCAGTCCAACAGAACACCTAGGAACATTACCTACATCTTTGAAAAATGTTTCCCGCACTTTGTTGAATCTGTGCCACAAAGAATCAAGCCAATTCTGGAAGTAAAAGCCCAACTCAGTACAGGTGACTAGTGCCCAATAAAGTGGCCAGTTAGTGCCTTAACTAGTGGTATGGGAATGAACTGATTCATCAGAATTTCTGAATTACTTTGGTGATTAACATAAATAATAGGTCCAAGTTTTCAATCATCCATTACTGAAGAAGGTAAGCACTGTTTCTATTATTTATTGGTTTTATCTGCATTCTTGCTTTTGAAAACAGCTGCTGCTATCTCACCATACCCTCACTGCGAAGATTAACCTGACTTTTAGCAAAATTTAAGTTATTTGAACTTGAAGATATGAGACCTCTAGTAGTTCACAGTTTATGCATATTTTCTTTATCAGAAACATTATAGGTGCAAATTCCAAGTGCATGACTCGAAATATCTGTTTGTAGTACTCTTGTACCTGTAGATACTTGAGAATGTGCAGGGTGAACCAGTCTATGGAGTAAAAGATGAAGCAGAGGCCCATGTTGGAAGTGGTGTTGTGGATGTCTATGATCAGGTCCATGGCCTCTTTGCTTCCTTTGGGTCCAATTTGAGCGTTCAGCTCCTGAGCTCGCCTCAGTTCATAGGGTGATGAATCTGTTACAGGGGAACTAGAATCGGGAAAATAAAACAAAGACGTCTCTCACACAATGGCAGATTTGAAAAGTTTTACTTTGCTCTCACAGTGTAGCGCAGTTAGCCAAAACCTTTAAAACTTCATTACCTACATAAAGCTTTGGCGTCAGTTTCGTTTTTGAACTTACTTTAGCAAGGCTTCTGTGAAACAGCGGTTAAGGTCGGTTTCTACGTATCTCCTGCAAATCTCCACAGCCCGTGGGTTTGTCAGGACAGTGGAGACAGAAACAGATCCAATTTTATCTATCTTCTCTTTCTGCAAATGTCTCACCATGTAAACCCCTGTCATCTCATTTCCATGAGTGCCACCACAAACGGCAACCCTGGACAGCGGTGGGAAAGACACAGACTCCATCTGTTTCCACGAGAAAAAAAAGAGGGTGCTAGGTTAATGTTGGATTCTCTTTTTCTGTTGTATAAACAAACAAACAAACCAAAAACAAGTACCGATGATGTCCTGGCAGTCATTCATTGACTAAAGGGAGTGTAACCTTTGAGCTTTTTGAGGTGCAGCTTAAGGAAAGCTAGAACACAATCAAGGTGTTCCTAGTGGAACAAATGATGAATTCAGGTTCACCTCCAACAAAAAAATAAATAAATAACAGCAAAAATATACATGTAAAGATTGAAACTCAAACACACACACACATATATATATGTGTGTATATTTTAAATACTAATATTTGCCCGAAGTCTGTCAAGATATGAGGGTTTGTGGTAACACTTGTTAATGATTTCTTTGCGTGCGCACACACACACACACACACACACCACCCTCCAGGAGATCAGAGTCAGAAAGTCCAACAAATCTAACTCATTTATGATTGTATACAAAATACACTTCTCATAAAATTAAGGCAAACACTTAATTCTTACAGTGTAAAACAAACTTCAGGAATATGCATCTGCCCCTTTAAGGAGAATGAACCACCATGAATCCAGTTTTACTGCTTTGGTGGGGGGAAAGCAGACAATAGGTGCACTGGAGAGGCAACTCTCCAAAAGACAGTTTTCCAATTGATGGCTCTCTCCTTTACCATTTATAGGTAAATCAGTTTATAATAATAAAAAAAATAAAATATTTAGCAGCATAAGTGACAACACTCAGTTCATAGGAAACTACAGTTTTACTTCCCTTGCTCTGGCTTGTTTAAGAGAACAGAAGTTGGGACACTGAACCATTTATAAATCTTCCCTGAGGCAGTTTGTTGTTTATACTTTGGTCACCTTTTAAGCTAACAGGCCTTACCACCTTTGTTTCCTTTTCACCAGGAATACTATTTTAAGAGTTCAGAAGTACAAATAGAGCTGATGAAACAAATCTTGCTATCGAGAAACCTAAAATAAACACTCTGTCAACCAGAAAGGTTTTAGGCGGCGGTCCTTTGAAACCACCTTTCCTAACACTGCTCACTCGTCCAATGTCCACACTGGAAACCACAAGGGATCCCACATCTGCTGATAGAGGCCCCATTTTATTCAGGGAAAGTCAGATACTGCCCTCAGATGAACCCTTTTATAACTTTCTGTTCAACTGTGCATTAAAATATTAAATACATACTTTGCATTTCAATTCTTATCAAAAATAAATATTAAAAGTGACTATTTCACATCATTATCTATATTAGTTTTAGAGATCCTGGCATCTGTTGCTATAGTAAGTGGGGATATAGCACAAGGCCACACCTACTCTCTATGATATTTATGCCATCTCAATGCTGCAGTGTCATTATACTCATTATACTCCAGGTTTTGGATCACAGATATGATCCCAGCTGAAGAACTGGATCTGCTATTTACAATGTAAGTGATGGCAGAAATATAAATAGGAGCACACTGTGCTGTCATACAATCATATTACAATGTGACTGTAAGCACTAGTAAGTGCATAGTTACATCGACTACAACAGCAGCAGCAGCAGTAAATGAGAAAAATAAAGTAGTAAAATCTGAGAAACTGGTTTTTAAGACTTTGGCAGCTTGCCTCTGTCAATACAGCCAATAAAATAAGCATAAAACTACATTAAATTGACTCCACGTCTTACCTTTCACATCAAAATTCAGCCTTGTTTAGCATTCACTGGATTCATCAACCTTTGAACCCAGAGGGGAAGTTGTGTCGGGGCAGAAGTGTGCTATTTCATAACCTAAAAAACAAACACTTTTCAGCCCACAGCAGCTGCTTAGCTATTCACAATTCACACAGTACAAACCAACCCACATGCAAGTACAGACTGCTTCGATTGACTGCGCCCGCCTTCAAGCTTCCTTATGTTTGTACCTTCTTACGGCTGCCCTCCTCTATCTGTTTCTTCAGCTCAAATTTCATTTTTGTGATGTAACAGGAAGTCACTCTGTTGTTTTCTGCTAAACCAGCAGGAGCCGCTCTCATTGCTCTTTGGCCTGTGGTGCAACTTTGAGGTGCTGCAACAACAACAACAAGTAAATGGCACATAAGATGTTTCACTTCAGAGGAACCCAAACCTCGGCAGATGCTTTATTGCAGCTGTATCAAAACACTCCAAGTATTTCCACCACCACTGCTAACTATAAATATATATATATATATATATCTGATAATTTATTAGTAAACAAACAGTAAAAGCATGGGTGCTTTTGGGAAAAAGTTTGCTTAATTTTTTAGTTTATTGCCTAAAGAAAGGTGAAGCAGTCTAAAGTGATATAGGTAGGATTTAATTACAGTAGTTTTCTAGCAGCAGCAGTTCTTGGACATCTATTTCATCAATATCATACGAATCATTCAAATGAATGAATCTAGTTGATGAATCTGTAGTCTAAAAATGTTAATTACCTCACAACTTTGCAATCTTTCTTCTCCATACCACCGTCCGTTTTCTCACACCCTGCAACCCTCGAAAGAAGACCTAAGCTCCATTTAGACATGTAATCCTCTTTGATCTGTCGCTTGATGATAAGCTGCTTCCTCTCACTCATTCACTCTGTCGCTCTCTCTTTCTCGTTCTCCGCCTCTGTCTGTCAGTTCAATTCAATTCACTTGATTTTATCTTTTGCTTTTACCCCGCAGGCTTTGCTGGCTAATGGTGCTCTGATTTCCTGTATTTATGAAGATATTTCTTCCTTTTTTCCTTGTTTTTATGTTGTTGGTTGTGTGAATGTGTGAATGTGTGCTTTCTTTTTTAATTTTTATATCTATTTGTCAGGAAGTAGCTCACAAAGTGGCTCCATTGAATAGTGGTTTACTCATTTTTCTAATATTGTGGCTCAAGAGTCGGGAGTTCGCCTTGTAATCGGAAGGTTGACGGTTCGAGCCCCGGCTTGGACAGTCTCGGTCGTTGTGTCCTTGGGCAAGACGCTTCACCCGTTACCTACTGGTGGTGGTCAGAGGGCCCAGTGTCCGGCAGCCTCGCCTCTGTCAGTGCGCCCCAGGGTGGTTGTGGCTACAATGTAGCTTGCCATCACCAGTGTGTGAATGGGTGGATGACAGGTTGTGTAAAGCGCTTTGGGGTCCTTAGGGACTAGAAAAGCGCTATACAAATGCATATATGTATACAAATACATTTAATAAGTGAAAGATCCCTGGTTTGATTCCAGGAGCAGACACAAGTCTCTTTGGGTCAGGAAGGGCATCTGGAAAACAAACAAATAAATAAATAAATAAAATAAAATATGCAGAACTACCTGTATTGTTGAGAAGAAAACGGCTGAAAGAAGATCTATATGTCTGAATTAGACACACCATATTAAGGTATGTTCTGTGGTAAAACTGTGTATCACACTGAACACAGAATACAATAAATAAAAACTTCCAGTTGGATGTATTCATTCTTTCTTGGGGTTTTAAACACTAAATTAAGCCCCAGTGTCAGACTCTCAACACTGGGCTGAAAGCCTGCTCTTGACTCCTGTGAAATCTGGCAAACACAGCCTGTACTTTGGTGTCTGCAACTGTCCCATCACATGACATTTTGTGGAGACGCAAACTAAAACTAAAGCTGGAGAGTCACCTTACATGTAGATGAGCAAATGCAAGTCAATATGGGAGTGATCTAAACATGGCTGGAAGTGTTGCCAGAAGTACAAAATGTATATTTAAATCAGCTAAGTGAATAAATAGTAATGTTGCTCTTGTTGCTACCAATGAGGCCTTGCCCTTTAGGACCCTGTGTATGGTGCAGGTCCTTTGAGCTCTAGCCTCTGTGAAGTGCATGCTGACAATGCTTCAACGATAATAAACCAGGCATTGTGTAGATATGCATAGATATTAAAGCAAAAGCTTTTCAAATGTTGTACAGTGTGTTTGCGGTTTTAAAGTAAAGGAGATATAGGCCAAATTCATGCTGTGTCAGTGTCTCTGAAAAAGGAGACACTTCAGATTTGGTCCAAAGGGCAAAAGTTAATCTCTGATGAACGAGGTCAGAATAAAAATTAACAATATTACTTTCCAAGAACACTAAAAGTTTTTTCTCTTAACTTAAAGTAAATAATTAAACTCTCTTCTAAACTAGGGTATTTTCAACAACGAACATGGGTAACATTGTTCACAGTGACAAAAAACTAGGCTGAATAGTGTGGTTTGGATGTGCTGCCCGACTCATTGTTAGCTATATTAGCATAAAGTTAAAAAACAAAACATTCATCCATTAATTAACAGAGTCAAACACAGATCTTGGGTTCACCCTCTCACACAGCATTACCATACTCAGTCACCTTTGTAGTTACCTAACTTATATAACAGATGTTTTAAATCTTTTTTAACATACTGCGGTGCTAAATGAGGCCTGTACGTTGGCCTGTCAGTAGTTTACACGCGCTACGTTGCTGAATCTTTCAGTTACTAGTTTCGCGCTTCTGACGTGGCAAGGGTGGAGTACACTGAGGCCTAACAAAAGGACCAGACCATCATGTGTGACAGCAGGGGGGGGGTGTTTATTTCACCTCTGGCTGTTAAATGTTTTGATTTGTGAGTATAATGTTGTGTCTCACTTAATAAGGTCAGTTTGTTCATACCTCGTTTTGACAGCTGTATTTTACCTCCAGGTCAGCTGGATACACTTATGCATTTCGAAATGCTTCCTTGACCTTGAGTAGTACATTCTTACTACTTAAGGGCTCTTCTTTGCTCTTTTGTATTTCTGGCATGATTTTATGATTGAGGGAGGGCGAACTGAAACCATTTTTTAAATACTGAGCCTGTTCATAATATCAGCTGATATGAATATATAAAAATAAGAAAATCATATTTTACGTTTTGGTTTTGACACAGTTACCTTTACACTGAAAAAAAATTAATAAATGATAGTTTACTGTTGCTGCTAAATAACAAATGTAAAGTATCTAAATGGCACTCTGAGGATTCAGGCTAACCAGGCATACATTGTTAGTGTGCTATCCAGTTTCAAGCTGTCTAGCATGTGAGAAGCACATGCTTCTCTAACTTGTGCTTTTCAGATGTTATAAACAATACATGCGGTATATATCCAACTATGACCTAATTTAGAAGAACACCATTCAAAATATCTTTAACTGAACAAAAAATGACTCCTCCTTTTTCCTTGCAACTGTCCTCTAGTCCTCCACATTGTCTCACTGACTCTGGCTAAATAAAATCATGAATAAACTATTAAAAAAGACAAGTGTATCCAGAGGACTCTTGAAATCTGTGTTTGTAAAATCCTGCTTTGTGCTCTGCCAGTGCTGCGTGTTGCATTATTCACTTGAGGTTGTCTAATGTTAATAACAAATCAGTTATTTGATGTGTTGCCACGCAGACATCAGCGTCACAATTCTAATGCCCAGTAAGTGTTTTGTTTTTCTCCTGCTGTGTATGACTGCAATTACCTCAAAAAGCGCCTCGAGCAGTCTTGCTTTTATGAGCTCTTCAGTGACGTGGGTTGTTTGATGTTTCCATATTCACTTGTTTTCAATATGTATTTATTGAAAGGCTGCACTCTGCTGGGTTTTATAATAGAGGCTGTGGGCCATTTTAAGCTGTGCACACTGTGAAAAGACCAAAAGAAGGTCAGAAAGTCTGTTTCCTCTCAGCAAGAACTCATTACCCAGAGGCCACCTCTTCTGGGCCACTCCCTCTTTAAAATGTCAGTGTTCGAAATTGTTGTAAACACGCCCTTACTCCCATACTAAAAAGGTCAGGAGCTATTTAGTAACAGCTGATAGTATCATTAGCTGTAACCTAAACTTTCACCCTCTTTTTGCTTTGAATAATTCAGGCATCAGTTATTTAGTAGGGGGCGGCAGTGGGGGGGGGTATGGATGTGTCTTCTTGTCAAGTGTCTGATCTCTGTGTGAAGTTTGATCAATGAAAAGCAAATCACGTCAGACCCTGTGAGAATGAGTAATCTTTTAGTACACAAAGTAAGTTTTTATTAACAAATGCAACGTTTGGGTTTAATAACAGTTTGACCTTAATCATTGCGATGTACCAAGGTAAAATTAAAACAATTGCTGTTTTAATCTACTGTCATGAAGAAGCTCAGAGACAGAAAATAGATCTTTTATAGAGGTGTTCATAAATTAGTCCTACATCCAAAAAAGATTGGATTTCACCTTAATCTGGAACAAGAAATACTCACAAAAATGAGTACACCCGTCACATTTTTGTAAATATTTTGTTGTATCTTTTCATGGGACAACATTAAAGATATGACACTTTAATACAATGTAAAGTAGTCAGTGTACAGCTTGTATAACAGTGTAAATTCACCGCCCCCTCTAAATAACTCAACATACAGCCATCATTGCCTAAACCGCTGGCAACCAAAGTGAGTACACTCCTAGGTGAAAACGTCCAATTTGTGCCCGATTAGCCATTTTCGATTCTAGTGTCATGTGACTCGTTAGTATTACAAGGTCTGAGGTGGAAATGGGGAGAAGGTGTGTTGTATTTGGTGTAATTGCTCTCACACTCTCTCATATTGGTCACTGGAAGTTTAACACAGCACATCATGGCAAAGAATTCTCAGAGGATCTGAAATTTTTTTTACTCTACATAAAGATGGTCTAGGCTATAAGAAGATTGCCAACACCCTGAAACTGAGCTGCAGTACAGTAGTCAACACCATAACGCAGGTTAACAGGACAGGTTCCACTCAGAACAAACCTCACCATAGTTAATCAAAGAAGTTGAGTGCACATGCTCAGCGTCATATCCAGAGGTTGTCTTTTAAAAATAGATGTAGGGGTGCTGCAAGCATTGCTGAAAAGGTTGAAGGTGTGGAGGGTCGGCCTGTCAGTGCTCAGACCATGCGCCACACTACATCAAACTGGTCTGCATGGCTGTCATCCTAGAAGGAAGCCTCTTCTAAAGATAATGCACAAGAAATCCTGCAAACAGTTTGCTGAAGAGAAGCAGACTAAGGACATGGATTACCTGTGGCCTGATGAGACCAGGGCAAACTTATTTGGTTCAGATGATGTTATGGGTGTGTGGCATGTGAGGAGTACAAAGACAAGCATTTCTTGTCTATAGTCAAGCATGGTAGAGGGATGCCATTGTTTGGGGCTGCATGATTGCTGCTGGCACTGGGGAGCTACAGTTAATTGAGGGAACCATGAATGCCAACATGTACGGTGACATACTGAAGCAGAGCACAATCCCCTCCCTTCAGAAACTGGGTCGCAGGACAGTATTCCAACATGATAACAACCTCAAACACACCTCTAAAAAGACCAGTGCCTTGCTAAATAAACTGAAGGTAAAGGTACTTGACTGGCCAAGCATGTCTCCAGACTTAAACCCTATTGAGCATCTGTGGGGCATCCTCAAATGGAAGGTGAAGGAGGGCAAGGTCTCTAACATCCACCGGCTCCATGATATCATCATGGAGGAGTGGAAGAGGATTCCAGTGGCACCCTGTGAAGCTCCAGTGAACTCAATTTCCAACAGATGTAAGGCAGTGTTGGAAAAATAATGGTTGCCACACAAAATGTTGACACTTTGGGCACAGTTTGGACATTTTCACCTAGGGGTGTACTCACTTTTGTTGCTAGCAGTTTAGACATTAATGGCTGTATGTTGAGTTATTTTGAGGTGACACGAAATTTACACTGTTATACAAGCTGTACACTGACTACTTTACATTGTGTCAAAGTGTCATATCTTCAAAGTTGCCCCATGAAAAGATATAACAAAATATTTACAATAATGTGAGGAGTGTACTCACTTTTGTGAGATACTGTATGTAGCACCCTAAAGAGACTATATTCGACACTTACTGGTTTTACTGAGCTTTATTCTCTACAAAAAGATTCTGTACATGAACCACTAAGTCAGGCTAACCTATTGGGCTCTCACATTGGCTAAACCTCTTACATAATACAGACAAACCCATAAAATCCTGACACCACGAGCTTTGCTTTGGATGAAACAGTTATTAAGGATTTAACAGTATCACCCTCAGGCTGATTTAAAGCTTCAGACAGATCTAATGCTACAGCAACATTTTTTATGTTTTACAATGAAATTTATTTGATTTCTCCTGGAGTTATGACCAAAATTTTAGCAAAAAAAAAGCAAAAAAATATACTTGTTTTAACATTTATTGTCACGTTTGACCAAGAATACTCCAACATCTTTAAGCAGATAAGCTTTCATCAACACAGTTCATCGAAATGCTGGATCTTCATCCACCAGCGATGCTCCACCAATAGAAAGAACTTTCAAAACCTGGATGCAGGATACCAAAAGGGTGTCAACATGATATCCAAAATATTTATTACATTTAAACCAAATGTACATAAGCAACATACAATACCATCAACCACAGATAATACAAATGCATTTCTGGGGCCAAACAAAATTTGAAAAGTAAAAACAAACAAAAACTGTAAAATCTCAATCGTCATTTAAACCAGTGTGATTAGCAGTCTGTAATTTATGAATGTAGAACATTTCCTTGCCTTTCAGATTCATTGTCTGTCACTTTTTCCACATGAAATTAGGAATGTGATAAATTCCAAAGGCTTGTAATGTGGATGTGATGGTACTGCGGAAGTGCAAGTAGCCAATAACAGTTATACCAAATAGCAACCCAGTTATTTATTAAATTAGTTGTTTATTTGCCTTTGAATTATGTGATTTAGCTTAAAGAGGTCCATGACTTCAACCAAAAACAATGTGTGTTTCTAATAACAGACACAGACAGAACAGAATAAAGTATCAATTTCTCATTAAAAATCTGTGTGCTTGTTTAATTGTGCAGACTAAAATGTGAAAACTACGATCAGAGAGTTTATATGTTTGT
The DNA here is from genome assembly GCF_018398535.1 of Haplochromis burtoni. Lineage (NCBI taxonomy): Eukaryota > Metazoa > Chordata > Actinopteri > Cichliformes > Cichlidae > Haplochromis > Haplochromis burtoni. Next base: position 305,232 of record NW_024582689.1, on the reverse strand, counting down.
TTGATTTGTTGAACGATGGCAGACGCATGTGGAGAACTCTCTCTGCCTCACCGGTCACATGTCCTTTGAGCACGTCGCGCGTCTGTGGCGCATCTTTGTAGAGACCTCTGGCAGCAGCAGACTGAGCGAAACAGATCGGATCGAGCACACCTGAGGAATGGAAAACACAACCAGAGGTCTGACCAACCAGTTCGTGCAGCCTCCGTGGCGCGTCGCGCTGTGGTCGGTGGCTTACAGCACAGTACTGGCCGTGGCGGTCTTCGGGAACCTGATAGTGGTTTGGATTATTCTGGCGCACAAGCGGATGAGGACTGTCACCAACTATTTCCTGCTGAACTTGGCTTTCTCTGACGTTTCCATGGCCGCTTTCAACACGCTCATCAACTTCATCTACGCGGCTCACGGAGAGTGGTACTTCGGCCAGGTGTACTGCAGGTTCCACAACTTCTTTCCAGTCACCGCCGTGTTTGCCAGCATCTACTCCATGACCGCGATCGCCATCGACAGGTACGGCCGTGTTATTATTAAGCTGGAGAGACGCGAGAGCCCTTTCAGTGACCTCTTTTTACGAACACTTTTTTTTTTTTAGTTTGGTTAGATTAGTTAGATTATTCCCCCCCGCTGTACATAAATTGCAGCTGAACAGTGGTGTTCAGTGTTATTTTATTTACTGTTTCGTTTATTTTTTTGTCTGAATTTGGTCTGAAAATACTTATTTTAAAATTGTTACAGTTTTTCCCATCTTTAATCTGACTTTAAAAATAAACTACAGCTGATGAATTACAGGCTTTAAATGCCTGAAAATGGGTCTTTGGGTCTAATGAGGTCTTGGGTAAATCATAGTATTCTGCCACAGTAACGGCCATTTCAGGGTTTGCATCCCACCTACCATGGAGAAACTCACACTTGTGGGCATCAACTCATAGCTGAGCTCACTCACTCACTAAGTTGTGGGCTCTCGGTTGTAGGTACATGGCGATCATCCACCCTATGAAGCCTCGTCTGCCTGCTAAAGCCACTCTGGGGGTCATTGTCTGTATCTGGAGCTTGGCTGTGGTTCTGGCCTTCCCGCTCTGCTACTTTTCCACCATCCGAACTCTGCCCCAAAGGACCGTCTGCTACGTGGCCTGGCCCCGCATGGCCGAAGACTCCTTCATGTGAGATCACACTGACACCCTCCTCTGTTTTTCTCTGAAAACTTAACCATCCTTATCAATTCAGATTTGAGCTGTCTTGTTTCTCTTAGCTTGCTATCACTCCCACTAAAGCTGCTTTGGTCAAGCAACGTCAGACAGCTTCCTTTAAAAGCTTGGCATCTGCTTCATTATTTGCACAGGTATCATATCATAGTTACAGTTCTGGTCTACATACTGCCCTTAGTGGTGATGGGCATCACCTATACCATTGTGGGGGTGACACTATGGGGAGGTGAGATCCCTGGAGATTCATCTGATAACTACCAAGGACAGCTACAGGCCAAAAGGAAGGTAATCACTGTGCTCATCCAATGCATTCATCCTCTGCCTTAACAATTTACTTTTGATTAATAGTGTAAAATGTTTATGGGGAAAAACAAACTTGAATTTAACATAACTTGTAAATGGCTGTAATAAAAACAGTTTTGCGTGAAGGAAAAAATATCACATTTTACAGAAAAGACAAATGTTAGGTCTTCTACATTTACTGTAGCTAACCAAGAAAAATGGCAGTTATTTCTCCTATTTGAGAAAATGTATATATTAAAAAAACACTTACCTAAACCAGAGAGGAAAACTACCAGCTCTGTGACTGAAATGCAACATGCAAAGTCTTTCCATCTTAAATTTGATACAACAAGTAATGAAATGTTGAAATGCTTTAAGTTAATACTGTGTTAAAACATCCCCGGAGAAGCAATGATATGCTAGTGCACAACAACTATAAGAGTGCAGATGTTTGATGACACATCTGCAGGTTTAAAGGAAATCCTAACACAATGAACAATCCAACGAAATATATAAAAAAAATAAATACGAGCATGTCTGCTGACTGCCTCCAGCTTTGATCAGTAAAATGTGACGCAGCAGAGGTTCAGCTTTTATATGAAAACCATATACAGGACAAATGCACCGGCACAAGCTATCTCTTTATTGCCGGGCACTAATGTTGACCTTTGCAAACACAACACGTCGAAACAGCCTGATCACACAGAAGTAAAGAAACTGGCCACATCCTGATAGCAGAGGATGGGATCCGGAGGCAATCGATTCACTCCTCAGCCAGACGGCACAGTGTACTTTCCAGCAGCTACTGTGAGCGCTGGGTTGAGCAGGGATTAAGGTCATTGCAGATGTCATGACGAGCGTCTATCAAGATGGGCCTGGGATTAAAGTCAGTTCATTGATAAATGCTCCATGTAGGATTATTCAAAGAGGGACCCTAAGGGTCAGACACTGGAAGTATTCATTGATTAAGGGTGTTTTGGATGGAATTAAAAGGAATAAATCTGTGGTTTTGTTTGTCTTTGACCCAGCAACAGTTTCTCAGCTTGATTTTAATGATCTCATATATGGTTTTAGCCATATTTGGCACTTTTTTCCTGCAAACTGAGGACAGAAAACAAAACAACCACATACTTCTATAAAGTTTTAAAAAAAAGTCTGTTGCTTGCAGGAGTCTTTTAAGAATATTTCATGGCACTGCATCAGATAAGAAAGCATGCTGTTGCAGATGCACTTCTGCTCATGATTCGCTGCCTGCTTCTTTTTAACCCCCCACAGCTTTGCATTGTGCTGTAACTTGCTGATGCGTTCTGCGGTGCGCTCTCTTCCATCCTACCTGAAACCTCCTGGGTACTGGTGCGTCATCCCTGACCTTTCCCTCTCCTCATGACAGCCATCCTGGACTCAATGAATCGAAATTATAATTACAGAGAGATAAAAATGGTCAATAAACTCATTATTTCCTACGCTGTGCATTGAGCTACCATGGTGCCAGACATTGCATGCTTAAGTAGCATTTAGAGAAATGTTTGCACTCATAATTTGATATTTCTCCTGCTAAGAATGATGTTTAGGATGCAGGTATGGATAGTATGGAAGTTTGAATACGGAATAATTGCTCAGTGTGACAAAGTTGAATTAATCTAAAGTAGCAAAAATGTAGCTTTTGAATATGAAGATTTGCTGGATACGGTTTAAACTATATGTAGTGTGAAAGGTATAAAGTATAGTGACAAATCAATCATCCAACAGCGTTTCTCTGTATCTATCAGCTCAGATTCAGTTGTACATCCTCCACTTTTTTGTTTAGCTCAGTTTCAGCCCAGTGAGCAGCTAATAGGTAATTACAAACTCAACATCAGATTTTTATTCAGATATTCTGTGGTCTGACAACTCAGATGTAGATTTTTTTTTTGTTTCACTGTCTAGTGAGGAAGACAAATAAAGCAGCTTACTTCTTTCTTTAGTCTTTATTTTCATTCTCATTAGAGCCATTCTGGGGTAAAAGACAAGACATACACAAACAAGGCAGGAGGTCATACACACACCAGAACGAAAACAAAGAAAACACTTTACCCACATCCATTTGAGTTTCTGCTGCACGCTTACATCTTTAGAGTTATACAACTTAAATGGTCTCAATCTCTTCCCCAAGGCGTTCCCAAGCTACAGAGTTTACATAAAAAAAATACATTCAGCACTAGTGGAATTCCTCCTAATCAAAACCTCACTGACTGATACCAATTGGAACCATTTGGTATTAATAATAATAATAACTGGTAATTTTCCAGTTGAAGGGCTTGTGTCAGTGTTCTATCATTTATGCAAAGACTATTGTTAAAAAGATTCGATGTCTTGGTTTCCTTCAGCACATCAGATATTCTCAGCTCCAGTTTTCATGCATCTATCCTTCACTGCACTGGTACATCCCCATATATAATAAAATCCTGTGCAATCAAATATTTGCTTTAGATTTGCCAGACCACCGTGATTTAAAGACACCTTTACTGTACCTTTAAGAAACTAAAGCTGGAAAGAATAATTTATTCCTGTTTCTACTCATGGTTCGGATTATGATATATAGTCATTTGTACATATTGTTTTAAAACTTTTTTTGTAGTTTTTTTGTGATGCTACCAGCCTGCTGCAAAACTTCTGATTATTTTTTCCCATGTTGTATTGTCTCAGATGCCACATCTGAGTTTATCTCATAATTCCCCAGACAAGGATTTTGTGTTATTATGCTATACCAGCACATTTTCTCGCAGTTACTTATGTTACATTTGCCATTTTGCACACTGAAGAAGGCTGTCTGTCAAAAATCACTGTGCTGTAAAACAGACCCGTTTGCAGCACTTTGACAGCAGGAAAATCACGTGTCACTCCTGACACTAATGAAGGCTCTGTTCTTTTCAAGTGCCCCAGCGAGACACGACAGTGTGGCAGCGAGCCAGCATGCAAAATACCAGCAGCCAAAAATAGAAGCAGCTGAACGGAATTAAGCCATCATTCATTTTATTACTGGTGCCTCTCCTTTTCCGCTTTCCTGTGAAATGTCAGAATGTCTTCTGGGGGCAGGGGCCCGCCTACTGATTTGCCCTCCTGCTGATGGCTTGTGTCCTGCAGGTGGTGAAGATGATGATTATTGTAGTGGTTACCTTCGCCCTCTGCTGGCTGCCGTATCATGTCTACTTCATCGCGACGGGTCTCAACAAGCGTCTGAGCAAGTGGAAGTACATCCAGCAGGTTTACCTGTCAGTGCTGTGGCTTGCAATGAGCTCCACCATGTACAATCCCATCATCTACTGCTGCCTCAATAGCAGGTGAGTCCAAGTCAGTCATCACCTCACCAACACTAATCAGAGCATAACTGCATGTCAGCGTTTCGTTGGCTGCAGGTTTCGAGCTGGTTTCAAGCAGGTTTTCCGCTGGTGTCCTTTTGTCCGGGTGTCGAGCTACGATGAGCTGGAGCTCCAAAGCACAAGACTTCGACCGTGTCACCAGAGCAGCGTGTGCACCAGCATCCTGAGCAAAGACAAGAGCACTCGTGGAAACAGGTCAAAACCCAACTCTGAGCTGAATAATAAAGATAGTTAGGGTATTTTTGATCCAATGAGCGCACTCCAGCTCAATGTGAATTATTTATTTGTGGATTATTTATTTCATTTACATTATTTTGAACTGATTGCTTCATTTTTTTTTCCTGTGGATTTTTTTTTTTCACTCACAAACTCAAAGTCTGTTAGTTGCCCCTCATACAAGAAAAGAGACCAGGGGGAAGAGAGCTTTTCAGTCTGTGGCACCAAGGGTCTCTGAAACAGTTTAACACTCTGGCTTTGTTTAGCAGACTCTGTGAGGTCTTTTTAAAAAGAAAAAAAAAACAACAAAATTGAAAAACATTTTTATTTAATCAGGCCTTCTGATGAATTTTTTTTATGTGTGTTTTTATTTATTTTGATTCTGTTTTAAAATGCTTCTCTTGTAATTAATTTTGTTTAATTGTTGTACATCGATTTGTGAATTTAATGCCTGTGAAAAGTGCTCTACAAATAATCTTTACTTACTTATTATGAAGGATTAAAATTGCGCGCAGAACGAGAAGAATGACAGCCTCTATGCTGGTGGTTAAAAACAAACCAACAAAAAGAAAAACAGGTATGTAGTTGTAAAGCCCTGGCTGTTGATTTGGGCAATTTATTGTGCCTGACAGCTGACAAAGGAAGCGATGGTGCAATAATCCTGAACACGCATACATCATAGACATATATTTTTTTGATGAAGACTCTTGTGGATTATTCTAATTTTAGAATAAATATAACTATGAAATGTTTTGCTTTACTATTACTGCCTTCCAGTCATTAAAATGTTTAATAGTTTCATTTTTTTTTATTATGACATGTTTCTGAATATATTTTTGTTAATAAAATGTCAAAACTTCATATTTTTCGTTGCTTTGTCTACATGAATGTTGTGGGCGTATGTGTATAAATTGAATTATGTGATCATGTGAGAAATTACAAATGTGGTGTTTTTTTTTCCTTTTTTGGGGGGTGGGGGAAGGCACTAAATCACACCATACAACTGTGACTACATTTAATTTCTCATAAATGCCTAACAAAGAATTTTAAATATTTCCATTACTGAGTACCCAGAGGTAAAAAGTGAGAACTTTTTATAAAAGGTCTAAAAAAAATTCAATTTCTCTTGTTTGTTTTGATTACATTAACACATTTGACATCATTGTAGATCTCAGTGGCTCTGATCAACTTCAGCATCAAAAGTAATGTTGCTTTACTGACTTTAATGTCTTTAAATCAGTTTTAGTGACACTGTTTTTGGAGGTGTTCAGATGTTACCTGTGTTTCATGTTTGTACATGTTAATTCACAAGTGCTTGCTGATGTAGTTGCAGGAAGCATGTGCCGTGTGAACTGTGTGGTTTTTCTGTATATAGGTGTTCTAACAGTATGTAGGTATTAATGTAAGTAAATTGTTAATAATAATAATAATATGTATTATAATATTTAAATATTTTGCTGCTGACTCACACATGAATACAAAAAAAAGACATATTTAGCCTTTACAGTGTGAATGTGTGTTTGTGTGTGTCACTAATGTGAAGTCTAATGATGAGTGTTACATTTAGACAGTAATTATTGTCCGGCTACTGGGCGAGTGACGTATTATGGTGTTTAATTTGGGGAAGTAGGACTTAATGTGTATATTTGTAAAAACAAAACCAAAAGAAAATCGTTAATTGTAGGTAAAATGTTTGTGTGATCACATTAAATTTGTTGTAAAGCCTTTTGATTTTTGCATGTTGTTTATTTGATAGGGAAACAGAAGGAATCCTTGAGGCGTGGTGTCTTTACAAGCAGTTTGAGAGGGAGAGCATTGCTGACTGTAACGACTAAAAAAAGCATTCTAAAACTTGTGAGCTAGTAATTTACAGATATATACACACTGAAGGAAGTTGTAAACAATATTCAACTTAGAAAATGTTCACTGACAAAAATGTAAAAATGGATGAGTTCACAGATTAATTAAAGAAAGAGAGAAAACTGATACCTAAGATTCTAAATTCTATTTGTTGGTTCAAAGATTCAGTTCATCCGTCAGACTCACAGGTTATTTACATGTGACATTGGCTGTGGCTTCACATGAGCCTGAAAATTTAACCCAGCATGGTCTACACCAATTTTCTGAACCTAAAAACTAAATTTCTCAATTATTTGGATTTTCTATGTGCCACTCTGCCTTGTTTTTAGTCCTCTCGTGACAGCCCATAAAAAAAATCCTGGAAACAGCTCCACAATACTCAGTCTCAATTTAGCCTGGAACAGCTGCAAGTAATTCCCATCTCTCATTTGTTTTCATTCTTTTAAAGTACACAAGTACAAGAAATAATAAACACATGCATAAATAATATATGTGAATTGGGTCTGTAATTCATAACATATGACAAGCAGAAAAGAATATTTGATAATATTTTGGCAGCCTACTTTAAAACTTTATTTGATAGATACTACAATCTGCCAAATAAAGTGCCAACAAATTGTAAAATGAATAAACAAAGCAGTACTGTAGATGATAACACTCAGGAAACTGTTCTTACTAAGCAGTTAAAGAAAACAAAGATGAGGCCGCAAGCACTGATACAAGCCACAGGGTGGAGACAGCAGCTGGAGGAGACCTGAAGACATGGAAACAAAGCAGAGAGGGGGATTACTGTAAAATCTTTTTTTTAGTTACTAAAACACGAACATGATACATTTAGAGATTGTAAAACCTCTGGGATTCAGAAAATGTTGAAATTTATAATTTATTTGAGATACATATGCATTTTTTAAGTAGCTGGACATACGAAATGTTTTCATGTGCTTTAAATGGTAAACATTTATAGCTTTAACACCACACTGCAGTTCCAAGGTCAAAATTTATGAAATTAATATGAAAAATATTTCACTTTAATTGAGAGAATATGAATCTTACCGTGAAAAGATGTAACAGTTGTGTGAGCTGTTCAGTCCTGAGTGGTTTAAAACAATCTCAAGGTATTCGTCACCATCCGATGTAGTTTTTGTTTCCACTTGTTCCACAGTGAAAACTTCTGCTGGAGATAAGAGTATTTCATCCTGTCCTTGACCGCACACATAGTCTTTCAGGTTGACAAAGAAGCAAGAAGTGAGATTTAAAATAGTACTCTCATTGACATCTTCAAGTCTCTTTAGCTCTTCATAGTTTGAATAAGCTAAAGTGAAACTTGTAAATCTCACTGTGGAGCCTTTCTGTGGTTTGTTTTGACCATCTCGAAAAACATAAAAGTTCTTGCACTCCTTTGGCTTCAGCAGCCTCATGGAGTCCATCAGCAGGAAATGAAGAGACTTGAATTGGAATCGTTTTTTATAGATGTTAACATTTCCACCCATTGTCTCTATTGCTTTGTTCAGTGTTAGTATGAAAGGCTGGTCTCCTTTAAGATAGACTGAAAGTGCAGCAGTATGCTCTTTTCTTCCTCCAGGGATCTGCTTTGAACACTCGTTACTTTTATTCCACGCTTTCTGAAATCCTTCACTGTTGCTTAGTTCTTTTTTTAACACGTCTGACTCGATGAACTTCTTCATGGCCTCTTCACGACATCCTTTGTACTGGTCATCTACAACATCTGTGGTCTTTTGGACATCCAGTAATCTTGTATCCTTTGCGGCCACCTTTAATTGATATATCACATTTAAAAAGACATTTTTAAATGTATAATTTTTCTAACCTTCGAATATTTTTTTAAACACAATTCTTACTTTATAGCAGACAAGCATGAAAATTATTGCAGCAAGAAGCACTTTACTTCTGCACCCCATTTTTGTTCTCTTCTTCTTCTGAAAGAAAGCACTGCAGGATCAAATGTGGACAGAAAAAAATTCTTTAACACTTTACACAGTCCAGAAACAAGTTTAAAATTTTAAATGTTGGAAAGATTGAAAAGCACATACCTGAAGCAAGAAGAGTAAACTTGTGTTAGCAACTCACAAAAAGGCTGTATTGTACTGTACTGTACTGCAGGGAACACAGGGTGTGGAGCAAAGAATCAAGATGTCATACAATAGAACTTCTTAGTCTTTCCTGTGGAAGGAAGTAAAAAGGCACTGGGGGACCAGTTGTCCAGTTATTTATCCTGAGTAAGCTACCCAGTTCCTCTAAGCTTGTTCAGGTTTGTTGTAAACTGCTTTACAGACCAAGTAATGGTTGCATAGTTTTGCCCCTTTAAACCAGCAATAATTTATTTGTGTTCTAACATAATTTCAGTACAGCTGATTGGGCCAGATACCTCTGTAATTCTTCAGTGCAGCCTTTATCCAAAGTAAACAGGAGACTCCAGCAGCCCTAGTTGGACATCTTAAAGTTACAGTGTGATATGTTCTGAGCTCACAGTACTGTTGTCCACACTGAGCAGTAACTTAACACATTAACCTCACTACATGCTTTTGCTTTGCATCATGATCTACCCACTTATAAACATTTCACTGTGACATGTCAGCAATCAGCATGGAAGAAATGTAACAATACTTTTCTTAACATAAACTTATAAAGTACTAGTGAAGTAATCACTTGATACTCTTCATATGATATAGCTGGTAAATTAAGCACTAAACTAAACACTTTTTACTGCACACATACCTGATGACTTTCCACTGTTCTCTGGTGCTTGTTAAGAGTAAATTCCTGCTGAGCAAGATCATGTTCTGTTTCCTACTTTCCACTCACGCCCTCCCTTGCTTTGTAGTAAAACATGCATGCTAAAACTTGGGTTTGCAGAGCACTCTGACAGGATTTTGTATTGCAAAACTGTTCAGTTTGAGTAAGAGGAAGGAGGGAGTGCTGTGGATTCAAGCAGTACCAGGCGTAGAGATTAGATAGTTTCATATATTTCGCATATATTTCGACATGAATGTCCATGGAAGGACTTGTTTTCCAGCACATCCCACAGATGCTCAACTGTGGTGTTGACTAAAAAAATGAGTTTGAGTCAACACCTCAAACTCATTATTGTGAACCTCAAACGGTTCCTGGACCATTTTTAGTTTGTAGCAAGATGCATTACTCTGCTGAAATTAGTGTCAGATTACTTTATTAATCCCTAAGGAAATTATGTGGTTACAGTTGCTCCAAGACAACAACAGTAACAGACTGAACTAAATTAAATAATACAATATATTACAAAGTTTACAAAATATAAGAAATAGCTCTAATATATACAAAAAGCTCCAATTATCAATATCCAGAATATTACAGAGGTGAAATATAAATGATTGGAATTTTACTCTAAACTGTAAAACTTGTTATTTGTTATTTTCACTGTTGAGGATGTGCAAAAGGGTGTAACTACTGCAGTGTTTACAGTGCATTTGATGGAGGAGTTGTACAGAGAGATGGCCATAGATAGGAATGATTTCCTGTGTCATTCAGTTGTGCCTTTCTGTAATCTCAGTGTCACACTGAACGTGCTCCTGTGACTAGCAAGCATGTCATGGAGTGGGTGGAAGGTTTTGTCCAGCATTTTCATTATCTTGGACAACATCCTGCTCTTAGACACTACCCTAAGAGATTCCAGCTCCATCTCCACAACATTACTGGCCTTGCTGATCAGTTTATTGAGTCTGTTGGAATCTGCATCCCTCAAGCTGCTGCCCCAGCATGCAACAGCATAGAGGATGGCACTGGCCACAGCAGACCCATAGAAAGTCCTGAGCATTGTCTGACAGATGTTAAAAGACCTAAGCCGCCTAAGAAAATAGAGATGACTCTGGCCCTTCCTGTAAAGTGCAGATGTGTTTTAACCCAGTCCAGTTTATTATCTATGCATACTCCAAGGTTTTTACAGTCCTACAAACGTCCACATCGACTCCCTGGACTGAAACAGGGGTCACAGGTATCCTGGTCTTCCTAAAGTCCACAATCAGTTCTTTAGTCTTTGTCAAATTGAGCTGCAGATGATTCTGCTTGCACCATGTGACAAAAGAGTCAACCACACTCTATTACTGCATCTCATCACCCTCACCGATGCATCCAACCACCGCAGAGTCATCAGTAAACCTCTGAAGATGGCAGGTCTTTGTGCATTGGCTCAAATCTGTGGTGTAGAGGATGAAGAAGAAAAGGGAGAGGACGGTCCATTGTGGTATAGAGACCATAGCTGTTCCCATCAAAGTACATGATCCGCAGGAGTAGGGGGTACATGTCAAAGTAACACCCACATGAATGGCAGGGCCGATGGTTTCCAGCAAAACACTGCAATACACGCAGTTAGGAGAGAGACAACTTTTTTTTAAAGGCAGCATGGTGGCACAGTGGTTAGCACTGTTGCCGCACAGTAAGAAGGTCCTGAGGTCAATGCAACCATCAGGCCGGGGTCTTTCTGTGTGGAGTTTGCATGTTCTCCCCGTGTTTGCGTGGGTTCCCTCCGGGTACTCCGGCTTCCTCCCACCGTCCAAAGACATGCAGTTTGTGGGGATAGGTTAATTGGAAAATCCAAATTGTCACTAGGTGTGAATGTGAGTATGAATGGTTGTCTGTCCTTGTGTGTTAGCCCTGTGACAGACTGGCGACCTGTCCAGGGTGTACCCTGCCTCTCGCCCTACGACAGCTGGGATTGGCTCCAGCGCCCCCCGCGACCCTGAAAAGGAAAAGCGGTAGCGAATGGATGGATGGCATAACCACAATGAATTTTAAATTAAAAAAACTTAGATCAAGTTGAAGTGCAGACTTTCAGCTTCAATTCAGTGGGGTGAATAAAAAGATTGCATAAAAATGTGAGGAACTAAAGAATTTTAAAGTAATTGGACAAATTAAAAACTGTAATTAAAATGTTTATTTCTAATACTTAGTTGAAAACCCATTGTTGGAAATGATAGCGGAAGTCTTGAAATTATGGACATCACCAATGCTCGACTGTGTTAAGATCAGCTGACTGATTTGGATCTTCAAAAATATTCCACTTCTTTGCTTGAATAAACTCCTGGGTTGCTTTGGCTATATGTTTTGGGTCATTGTCCATCTGTATTATGAAACACCGACCAACCAATTTAACTGCATTTAGCTGGATTTGACCAGACAGCTTGTCTCTGAACACCTCCTCCTCCTGCTTCTGTCCAGTGTCACATCGTCAATAAACACTAGTGTCCCAGTGCGGCTGGCAGCCATGCACGCCCAAGCTATCACACTGCCTCTGCTGTGTTTTATAGATGATGTGGTATGCTTTGGATCATGAGTTGTTCCACACCTTCTCCACACTTTTTTCTTGCCATCCTTCTAATAGATGTTGATTTTTTCTTTTATTATTACTATTATTTTTTAGCAAAGTCCAAACTGTCTTTCTATTTTTGAGGCTTATGAGTGGCTTGCACCTTGCGATGAACCCTTTATTTACTTTCATGCAGTCTTCGTTTTATGGTAGACTTGGATATCGATATGGCTACCTCCTGGAGAGTGTTGTTTACTTGGTTGGCTGTTGTGAAGGGGTTTCTCATCACCATAGAAATTATAATAAACTTTGATTTTTTCTGTTTTCACAGCTTAAGGATGACTTGTTTCACCTGCACTGAGAACTCTTTTGACAACATATTGTCCGTTCACAGCAAAATCATCCAAATACAAGCACCACACCTCAAATTGACTCCATGTCGTTTATCTGTTTAATTGATAAAGGCAATGAAGGAACTGCCCACACCTGCCCATGAAACAGCCTTTGAGTCATTGTCCAATTGCTTTTGGTCCCTTTAAAAATGTTAAGTAGGACAGTAGGACAAATATATGTGTATATATATATATATATACACATATATTTGTCCTACTGTCCTACTTAACATTTTTAAAGGGACCAAAAGCAATTGGACAATGACTCAAAGGCTGTTTCATGGGCAGGTGTGGGCAGTTCCTTCATTGCCTTTATCAATTAAACAGATAAACGACATGGAGTCAA
>NW_024582689.1:275594-291040 GCF_018398535.1 Haplochromis burtoni | reverse complement strand
TATATATATATATATATATATTACTAGTTATGCCACACATTTGTGACGACTGGCAGTGAGTCTTTCACGTAACTGTGGATGAATTTTAGCCCACTCTCTTTCTTTAGTTTGAATTCAGCCACATTGCTGGGTTTATATGATTTCTTGATTCCACGTGACTGAGTGGCTGTCCTCAGTTTTCCAAAACACGTGAATCACAGTTAAAAGATGATTTTGGCAGATGGGAGGAAATTATGTAAGACAAAAATAATAAATACCTTTATATTACGTATGAAATGCTGTAATATAGTTCAAATCAAGACTTTTATTTTGTTAAAACGCAGTTTTAATCCAGGAAGTGTAAATCCTGTGCTGTTGGTGTTTACGGTACCGACAGTACTTAATATTAAGGGTTTTTGTATGTATAAACACTTCAGACTTTAAAAAAACGAACTGTGAAGGTCAGAAAAACTGCTGTTTTCTGGCTGCCAACAGCTGTCTACGGTCTTGTAACCGGAAACAGTCTCAATTCCGGTTCCCGACGCGCCAAAAACGAAAAACAAGACGTGATGTTCCGCACGTCTGTTTACATCTGTAGTAACCACTCATCTTGACCGAGTGACGAGAGACTAGGTGAACATAAACACAACGGTAAAACAATTTAATTAACTCCTTAAACCTTAGTGACCTTTAGCATGATCTCACTTCAAAGTTAATGCGAGCTAACTTACAGTTACATTAGCTCTGTTTCACTGTTGTTCACTTAGACCGTCTACGTGAACAGTCTGTGCCTGTGGACAAATAGGTGGTACAGTAGATAGATTACAGTGGCTGAAGAAGTATTTACGAGTACTTTACAAGTACTCATACTTGGAAAATACAACATTACATGTAAAAAAGAACAAAAAACTTGACATTTCAGAAACAGATTTTTGACTTTTTAGAGTAAAATGACTCATGCAGATGTGCAGCAGGATATAATTGTTATTACTATATAATATATTTGCCCATTTTTACATACTGCAAAGGCTCAGCTGCCAGATTTGAAGAAAAGTACACAAGCTAGTCACAGTTAGATCTGAAACACATCCCATTTGGATGTCATGAATATTATAATAAATATAAAAAAGCTATTTTATGTTTTTTCCACGGACACACACCCTTTCACTTGGGAGCTGTCCATGTGGATGCAATCTGAGTGTTCCAGGTCTTTATTGAATTGATAATCAGATAAAAGCAGCACAAAAAAGGTCAGAGCCTGATAACAGTTAAAAAATATAAAAAATAGAAGGCATACAGTGGCAGAAGGTGTCTAACCTGACTTTGTCTTATGTCTTCGACAGATGTTTTTTTGAGGATGTTTTAAATTGTAATCGATCTGGAAAATACTGAGCAGAGAGAACGAGTCAAAACTGATACTCATGTTTTCAAATTTGTACTTCAGTACAGTAACTGAATATGTGGGCTGTGTCTCATCTTTACTTACTGTTACTGTTACTTACTTGGCTGCTGTACTTGGCAGGTTTGAGATGTGGTTAATGCAATCACTTTGTCACTTGTCCTATTCCTGTGGGAGACACAGAAATCCCATTGGGGCTGCATGAGGACGGGCATAAAGGACATAAAACTTAAGCAAATCACACTACCTGCTGTGGCGACGCCTTGTAGCTTGTCAGCTTTTATATACCCAGCACGGAGTTGCCAGTTTATAAGTCCACAGGGTATAGGTTACAGTATTCTTAAACTGTATCTAATCAATATGCCATATGTAGTTTTTATTTCAGGTTGAAGAATGACAGGATAACTAAAGATCATTGAGTGAAACTGTCCTTGAGTGAGAATAACAGAGAATTTGCTAATTGGAGGTTAATACGGACTTGAAGATGAGTAAGTGGGGGGATCGACTGAAGAAAGTTGAGGAGCTCGCTCAGTCGTTCCAGAAAAATCCTCTGACGACACCTTACAAGCCTCGACTGTGGCCCTGCCAGCCTTCGTCTGTTTGGAAACTCTTCCCTCGTCAATCCATGGCTATCAGCTTCGCTCAGAGCTGCAAAGAGGTACACAAGACCTTCTACTTTAATGTTTCCATACTGTATGTGGAGGGAAAGTTGCTGAATTTTGTGCCTTTCATTCTCAAGGCTGTGCATGTTTTTGCACTTGAAAAAGAAAAGGAGTCCATGGGTCAAAGGATTTACCTGGTTACCAGTTACAGTGAGCTGTGGTTTTACTACAGGTAATATTAATATATATCAGTTACTACTCGCTTCAGATGCAGCTCCTTTTGTGTTCAGTAACAAAATTGATGTTCAGCTGTTGATTCTGGTTATTTTTCCAGGACTTACACCCAGTCTTTGATGCACTGTTATGAGGTGATACCAGAGGGAGCTGTCTGTAAGCTCTACTTGGACTTGGAGTTCCACAAACCTTCAAACAAAGGATCTGATGGGAAAACTATGGTGTCTTTGCTTATCCAGGTGGGGTCCATTTTTCTGTTTTACTACTTCCTGTTCAAAGGAGTTTAATAAAGCAGCTTGATTCACACACTTTTAGACATAAATTATGAATGGATTTAGATAGACTGTAGTATTTTCATAGTGAGCCTTGAAATGACTGCTGTTGTTGTCAACTGGAAATATATACAAATAAACCTGATTTGAAATTCTTGAAGTAGTAGTTTATTTTACCGCTAATAATGAAATGTAATAATGAAAATGAACCTGTGAAAAGAAATGGTTATAACTTGCTTCTGGACCCTGACGTCTGACTAGTGAGAAACATTTATACAGCACAAAGTCCACAAAAGGTGGGGCCCTGCGTATAATGTGAATAAAAACAGAATGCAAAGATTTGCAAATCTCTTTGACCCACATTTTATTCACAGTTAAGCACAGAAAAACTATGAAGTGCCTAAACTAAGAAAATGTATAATTTTAAGAAAAATAATAGCTCATTTTGTATTTGATGGCAACGTGTCTTAAAAAAGTGGGGCAAGGCATCCCGTCTTTTTTTAAACAACAGTCTGCAAATGCCTGGGAACTGAAAAGACTAGCTGCTGGACTTCTGGGAGATAAATTTTGTCCCATTGAAAAAGGTCTGGACTGCACCTAGACTCTTCTACTATGAAGCCATGCTGCTTTAATAGATGCAGTATGTGATTTAGCATCATTCAGCATCCATCTAATTCAAACTGAGCTCATGTTTTCCATGAAATAGTAAAAGTTCTTGTCTAAACATTTGATATGTTTACCCCTCTCTGCTTTGTGTGGTGACAGTACGTCTGTGACAAGTTATTGGAAGTTTATGGGATTGAATGCTCTGCGAAAAATGTCCTCAATCTGGACTCCAGCACTGAGGAGAAATTCAGCAGACATCTCATCTTCTGTCTTCAACAAGCAGCTTTCAAAGACAACATTCATGTTGGTATGTTCAGCCCTACATGGAAAACATCAGCCTGTTAATACCTGCTTAATAGTCATATATTCCATCTGATTGGGATTTTGTAGGGAGGTTCATTCATGCAATTCTTCAGCCTGTCCTGAACAAACCCAAAAATGGAAGCCACCTTGATAATGGAGTGGAAACACGGTTTGTTCTCCCAGACCTGTAAAAACTGCATGTTTTTATTTCTATGTGCTCAGTGTTTAAGGTTAAAATTTTGCACTTATTTGCCCTGAGTAGAACTCAAGCAGCAAGTCCAGAGATGAAGAGGCGTAAAGAGGAAGGGAGAGACCTCAGCTTCCTCCGGGTGAAAAACAAAGATGGTCGAGACTCTCTCTTTGTGGATCTTGGTGAGGGAAATCAGATTTTTAAAAATTATTATGTCCTTTTTTTATGTGTAAAGATATGCATTTACACAATTTCCCTTCACGTACCATGGCTTTTTATTTCAACACACAGGTGTCTATACAAAGAACAGAAATTTCCGCCTGTACAAGTCGTCTAAAGCGGGGAAGAATGCTGCGTTCACTGTGGCAGAAGATAACCAGTGTATTGCCAAACCTGAGAAGGGAACTTCTTTGGAGGAAAGCATTTTCTTGGCCTCCTTAGTGTGTAACGTGAGGTACATTGGGCACAAACAGCTCAGATTCCTGTGTGCTGTGATCTTTTTTTAAAAAGGGCCACACATAATCTCTCCTCCCGTGTATCAGCTTCACAGGTCAGAGGATTCTTACATGGGATGTCCCAGAATCAAGTGAGCCCAAAATCTCCCCATCTAAGTCCCAACAAGGGTCAGATTCAGACTCAGGTAATGCTGAACCGAGACCAGAGTTTTTCTTAATCTTCTGCATATACATATGTGAAGTATTCCTGCATGTAGTCAGTTTATGGCATAAATGTTATTGTTGGTTTCACCTCAAAAACCTCAGTGTGAAATGATTTGACTCGTGAAACTTTTTCCCATATATTACCGACAGGTGCACTTTCTGGCTTCCTGTCATCCCCTCACCAAGAAGTGGACAACTTTGTATTAACGGTGGTTAGAAAGGATGGGATACAAGGAAGTAAGTATTATGCAGTGAAAACATTTGCTCGTGAAATATTTCAGTCTGTAGAGTTCATCTGCCCTAAAATTGTGGTTTTCTGACGTGACATCCAGCCGAGTGAAACATTTAGATATTACCGGGTTTTTTTTTTTCTTCCTGAAAAGAAAAGTGTGGCAGTTCACATCGATCGTCCTACCTGACGTTTATGATCTCATAAATTTTGACAGGCTTAAGACGATGGAACTACTTTGCCGCAGAGCAACTTCTCGTTTATGACATCGCCAAATACCGCTGGTGTGAAAACGTGGGGCGGTTTCACAAAAGCAACAACATCATGTGAGTGCAGTTTGTTTCCTTCATCTTCTGAAGATGGTCGAGTGTTCTTACGCTTTCTGATTTGGCTCTGTCACCCTCTGCAGGATCGTTGTGGATCTGAAAGAGGATGTGTGGTACCAAAAGTGCCACGATCCTGAATGCAGGAACTTCAGGTCCTCGAGTATGTCACGATCCGAAAGAGCTGCCATACTGACTTGTAGTTGAAATAATTCAAGGAAACATGATCTGACTGTGAGGTAACATCATGTCCCTGTTACAGGTTACCCACTGCCACAAGAGATCTGTATCAGCTACGTCTTGACGCTGGTTAGTTCATTTATTTTAACAGTGTTTTAGCTTTAACATGCATCAGTCGGTAATCACGTCTTCTGTTTCTTACAGGATGAGGAGGACCAGGTGTACCTCATGGACGATGCTGGCAACATTGAAAGCAGCCAGGAACATAAACCCATGGGCCCACAGAGCACAACTCACACAGAGGAGGAGAAATCTGATGTGTGGGGAGATGAACGGGATGATCGGGACTATTTGGAGAGTCTAGACGATTTTGAAGAGAAGAGTGAAGAGATCTCAGACCAGCTCCTGCTCAGTTGTATGGCTGATTTTGATTCCCAGTAGAGCATGAGATTTGTGTTCTTTTGCAGTATTGCATTAAAGACGCTGGCAGCACTTTAAACGTTGCGAAAACATGTAATAAATACTTTATTACATGTGCCGTGGAGACGCCCCTGGTTTGTACATAGCTGCAGGTGTTTGTGCTTCTGCTCAAGTGGAGATCCTTGATTGCCTGCTCAAGTTTAAACTGAACATGAACTGTAACATAGCACAGCTGCTGCTCTGCTGCATTCAAAGGAGCCAGCTGAGATGGTTTGGGTATGTGATCAGATCAGCACCGCAGACCACACTAGATTAAATATTTGACCAAGTTTCTGTTTGAGGTCATCTTCTCCACCATCCCCAGGCTGCCTTCACTGCTCCTGCTAATGTTATAAACACTCCCTGGAAGTACCTGGACAGAACACACACAAATACCACACCGAATGGCAGCATGGAGGACCTTTTTGCTATGAGGTGACAGTGCTAACAACTGCACGACCACGTTGTGTTTATTTGGTACATTTGACAGATACACTTTCCATTATAGCACAAAACTGGACCGTTCTCCCTTTTTGAGATCACAAGTCATTAAAAAAAAACCCAACTAAACAGTACAGCTTGTGCTGTTAAGAGGTCTTTGACACGATTGGATGTACATCACGATCATTCATCAGTCAGAAAACCGGCATTCACAAAAAACAAACAAACTTTTTTTCAAATGGCTGAAATGAAGACTGCTGATTTTGCAAAGGACATGGAAACTGTTTGATCAACGATAAAAATCACTGTTACTATTTTTACCCCAAATACTTGCAGAATATACAAACGATGGTTGTGCAGCTTCATTCCTCAGCTTTTGGCAATGCAATGTCAGGCATTTAGAAAGCAACAGTGAATATGTTACATGCAACATTTAAAAATAACACCAAAAACAAAAGCCCAAAATCTGTGAACCAACATGATTTTCAGAAGGCTGTTAACCAAAAACCTCATCAAAGTCCTTCAGCCGGCAGCACTGAGAAATATGGGAATGCAGGGAAGCTACAGAGTATCTGGCATGGTACCCTGTACACAAATTTTCCAGCAGATACACTATTTACAAAAAGATGATATTAAATATCCCCTTAAATAGATAACCAAAGCATGAAATGTCATGGCATATAAATAGTTAATATCTGTCACTGTTGTAGAAGTATTTTCAAAGATTTTCTCTTGTTGCTCTCACGAATAAAACTAGCAGAAATGTTTTCAGGATTCACCTTTCTGACCGTGAAGTTGTCATACATAAAAGCAGAAGTCAAACTTCCTCTGTGCCATTTTAACCCTTATTCTTGGATAAACTACACAAGAAACTTGGTGCGGGTTCTGCGGATCTCTTTGCCAGTTAGCCAGTGTTAGCTAGGATAATGGATCTGTGTGATTATTGATCAAAGTGGGTATAAAATGCACTTTTAAAATTCATTATCCAATTATCCTGAAAGCTTTTCCCCCATATAACTGTTAAGATTGTCACTTGCAGAGAAAGTGAGACGGATTCCCTCAGCACACTGTTTGGTTCTGGCTGTCTCTGAACGGCTTCCCTATAATACTCCTTGAACTTGGCTTACATCTTAATTTTGGCATAGAGTTCATCGATCTGTTCTCTGAAGTGGCTCCGAAGCTCAGTCCTCTTGGCTTTCAGGGTTGGAGTCAGCAGACCGTTCTGGATAGAGAACATCTCGGGATGTAACACAATGTCCCTCACCTGCAGAGGGGAAAAAAGATAAATGACAGAGCAAACATTGACTTAAGTATTGCTGCAAATAATTTTTAAGGATGCATATATTGCAAAATTCTGGGTCTCTGAAGTGTAAATCTTGCACTGAAACCAGAAAGAGACCCACTCGTGCTTTTTCATGTAAAAAAAGATGAGAGATTAGCACAGTCACAGTGACATGTTTGGATCTTTCAAAATAAAACCAAAGTGATTGTGCACCATTAATTTCCTGGCAATATTTTCCTTGAGTGGAAAAACTAAAATTATTTTCCAAATTTACTTCAGTGGACATTCAGTTCAAATGAAGTCTTTTTGTGGGAAGCACTGGCTGTGCTTGAAGTTAGACAGGACCAGTCACCTGTTCAAAAGACTTGAGTCCTGTTTCTTTGCCCAAATTCAAGATGTCCTCCAGAATTGCCTTCTTCACATCCTAAAAGCAAAAGCAAAAAAAAAAAGGTCAGAAGATGTTACACAGGCATACAGAGTGAGAGTCCATGTTCAGATTGCTGATAGTAATAAATCGGACCTTGTTGTCACACAGCTCAGAGTAAGAGCCTTCAAACCCTTTTTTCTTGGCCCAAATAGGTAAGAAGTCAGGATCGGGCACCACTATCCCCACCAGGCATGCCTTTAAAACACAACATGGACCAGATGAGAATCAAATGCTTCAAACAGACTATTTGTGTAGATTTAAAAAAAAAAAAAAAAAAAAAAAAAAGTCTGAGATTTAAGCCTTACCTGTAAGCTGTCACCATGAACAAACACCTGGGCCACGGGGTCGCTGCGAACATAGATGGTTTCAATTTTCTCCGGGGCGATGTACTCTCCCTGTGCCAGCTTAAAAATGTGTTTCTTTCTGTCAATAACCTTCAGAGTGCCATTCTGCAGGGAACCACAAGAGCAATGTAAGTATAGGTTTATGCACAGTGATCATCACCATTCGCATCACCACTCAGCCCGTTTTACTCACAGGAAGCCATTTCCCAATGTCACCAGTGTGCAGCCATCCATCCTTATCAATAGCCTCAGCTGTTCTGTCAGGATCTTTCAGGTATCCCTGGAATACATTTGGTCCTTTGACGCACACCTACAACAACCGAGATTATAAATAAGAAGCTGTTTGGTTTGTTGTTCTTGTTTTTATTTTGTTTTTTATCAACCCCGCTACATTTTGTTTTTACAAATAGTTTCTCGCTCACGTCCCCGTTTGAAGCCAACATTGATTTCAAATGTTAAAGGACAGCCTCTCCTTTAAAGGGTTTCCTTTTGTTGTATCTAAGGCAAGCTTCTAATTATGTGGTAGAATATTGAATTAAAAATGTATGAGGATAATGTAAACCTCAGGACACTGAGGCTAGTTTCAAAATAATACAATTTCCATGTTAGTTTTATAGAAGAAATGTGTCACTTAAATACATATTGTGGTTCTTTAATATGTTTATAATAGTTTTGCATTTAAATTCTGTGTCGCGTTTTTGTTTCTTTTTCTTTTTTAAAAAGAAAAAAAAAATCTGGATCCTGTTGCACAAAGTTTATGTTATTAAAACAATAAATTCAGTTTTGGCCTCTAGAAATCTGCTTTTTTAAATTATGCTGTGTGTCACAGAGGTGCTCACACCCTTCTGATGATCAGTTGTATATCACCACCTGGCTGCTCTTAATTCCTATAGAAGCAGTAAGCAGTACTTTTTTTCTACAGGGATGTATGGTTGTGTGAAAACTGACTGCAAGTCTCCGTAATGGCCGTATGCATTCGACGAATCCTATTCCTCACCTCTCCCTCTCCATTGGCTGCCAGATAATTCATTTCTGCCACATCCACCAGTTTAACAGCATTGCAGGGCAGAGGAGGCCCAACGTGACCTGATGACAGAGCAGTCATAGTGTCGTTTCATTCTTACAAGCATCACTGTGTCTACAAATTGCAAAATTTAGTGAAAGTCTTATACTTTACCTGCTGACCAGTCCCCAGGCATCGACATGGTACAGCCAGCTGTGCATTCAGTCTGACCGTAACCTTCATAAAACTGTGGAAAACGTTTACGTTATTAATGATATTCATAAACAAAGTATTAAAAAAAATTACAGATGAGATGACTGTGAATGTGGCTCACCTGACAGCCGAGAGCAGCTCTCAGGAAAGTCAGGATGGTCGGGGATACCGGGGCTGCTCCTGTAATCATGAGTCTCACACGGCCGCCGAGGCTCGCCTACAGTGCAAAACAAACATGAAAGCTCCAAAATGTCAACTCAAAACTAATTTATTATGCAACACAAAAACCGCTGCAGATTCATTTAACAAAATAATTTTGACGAAAAGGTCAAATGTGTGGGCGTGTTTATCCATTTTGTGTCTTTGTTCCTCTTTAGTGTACGTGCTCTTTGAAAGATTGTTAGGTGGCACGTAACATCTCCAAGTGCTTTAAAGTGTTTCGTGTTTACCTGCACTTTCTTGAAGATGAGTGTGTCCCACATGCTGTCTTTTCGGACCACTCCATTTTTAAGCTCCGCCTCTTTCCTTCTGAAGGCAAAATCAAGCAGCCATCTTTTCAGTGGCGTGTTGGCTTGACCAAAAACCTGCAGAGCAATGAGAAATATCCAAATCGTGTTTCGTGCAAAGCAGCAGACCAGAGAAACGGCACTTCTGACCACAAAAGCACATAAACAGCATAAACTGACCTTGTCAAACATGCGGTTGAGGAGGCGGGGGACAACAGGGAAAACTGTTGGCTGGAGTGTTTTCAGATCATCCATCAAGAGTCGAATGTCCCCTTGGAAGTAGCCGATTCGAGCCCCGTGGACGAGTACGACACACTGATGGAGGGGAAAAGATGCTGCTCATTCCAACTTTGACAAATTAAAAATGATATTTTGACCACACGAGGGCACTAATGCTGCATTTAAACACACTAAGGCGGGGGTGTCACATGTAAGGCACAAGGGCCAGAATCGGTCTGCCAAAGACTCTAATCTGACCTACTGGACAACTGTGGAAAACATGAAGGAGTGCACAAATTTTAAACCTTTAACTGTATAATTCACACTGCTGATAGAACTCAAAAACACATGTATCAAATACTATACGCTAGGCATTAAGGGGTCTCACATCTCATGTCTCACAAACATTATACTAGCAGTCCTTCTCTGCTGACTCCTAAATATTACCTCCACTAATAAATTCATTGTGCATCTTAAGGTAAGCAACATACCTCCACAACCCTCTCAAACATGTGAGCTAGAGGGAGATAGGATACGTGAATGTCATTGGCGTTCAGCATGCAGTTTACCTGCAGAGGAACACACAAAACACATGCAGGTGAAGCACTCTGTACTTTACCTCCACTACACGCTCAAACATATGGGCCAAAGGCAGGAAGGAGATGAGCACATCTTTACTTGTGGGCTTCAGTGTTTCCTAGACGACGGACGAGACCACACAGGACGGGACAGACGAGGGAGCAAGACAGACGGACAGAGGAAAATACAAAGAGGAATCAAGGAGAGGCAACAGGGGCCAGACAGGGATATTAGAGCCATGAGTCAGCTTCATGTTTTTTTCCATCTGACGTAGAAAAAAAAAAACATATGAGAACAAAAGAAAATGTTTGATTGAACTGTGCCGAATCAGCTTCTACAAAGATGGATGAAGATTTTGGCTTTTTTATTACATTTAGCAAATAAATTCAATGACATGGTTTGTTTTTCTATAATCTACCTTTACATATACAACAGCTTGTGTACTTCAAAACGCCATTTAACTTAATTAAGAACTGAGACTTTATGCTTCCTTTTTTTTTTTTTTTTTTTTTAAAATCAGGTGTTGCCTTTCTGTCTCATCTTTGATGTTCAATTATCGCAACTTTAAACGAGTACAGAAAAAAAAAAAAAGAGGATACATGATTTCTTACAGTCTGATGACAACCTGAAGGCCACCCAGAGCCTCTGAGTTATTATTGTTTGGAAAGGTTTCAGTGAGATCAACCAATTGAAAATATTAGAGTGCCGGTGGGTGGGTTTGTTTACCTTGGTCAATTTAATGAAAGCGCCAGTGTTGCAGACTACGTTTTCATGAGAAATCATTGCACCTTTTGGGTATCCTGAAAGTAAAGTTTAAGCAAAACAAACACAATAAAAAACAATTATGATGATATATAACATAAAAACATAACATTTCTGAAATGTTAACGCAATAACAACCCCGTACTCACCTGTTGTTCCAGAGGTAAAGCAGATAAGAGCCTGGTCATTTGGTTTGGGAGGCTGTAATCACAGAGCAACACTGATACGTCTATTACATTTAAAATACTTTTTTTTTTTTTTTTTTTTTTTTTAAGATGGAGACCAGTTGATCAAGCAAATTCATCGAAGTTTCACCAATGACTCTCACTGGAGTAATTTAGTCTAAAAGAAGAGCCTTTAAAAAAACTCATGTTGTCAGTAGATCAGATAAAGATGGCGTGCTGTTCCTACTCACCACTGGTTGCTTGAGGTTAGCTTTACCCAAGGCCTGGAAACAAAAATGTACAAAAATTAGTACATCTGCAGGAAGTCCTGATAAGGGTCTGATTTCTACTTAGCTCGAACACGGCTGGATGGTTTCAAAAACACAAACAGAAACAGACTGAAATATTCGAACCAGAGTCGCCTTCACAGTCATTTTTACATGCATGCAACAAAATTACAGTTCTATTCAACAGTGTCTTGATGCATGCTTAATCATCCTGGTAAGGCATTACTCAGTCTCAGCTGACTGCAGGTTTCTTCAACCTTATAAACAGTATATTTGCATAATGACTGAAAATAGCACCACTGTTGAAGAATCGGCTGTGAGGTCAGTTTCTTGATCAATAATATGAAAATGATCATAAGAATTAATCAAAGAGCATTATGCCATTATGTACTGTTTATAAGGTTGAAGAAACCTGCAGTCAGCTGGGACTGAAGAAGTCACTTGGATGAGTGACGAAACGTTCCTCCTAGTGACAATCTACGTCAAGATGAACAGAATCAACTTTCTGGGGAGTACTCTCTATAGTGCAGACATAACACAGAAGATGACACAATTTGCTCTGCACATCAAGAATGAACATTTGTGAAACTCAAAAATGACAAATCCGATTCTTATTCTCACCTCTAGCTCCTTTAAACTCAGGATCTCGATGCCGTTCTCCTTTGCGCGGGTCACCAGGTCGCTGTCAAACGCCTCGATGAGAATAATCATCTTCACCGCTCGTGCTTTTCCGCTGACACAATCCAGAATCATCCGGGCCTTTTCAGGGACATCACAGATCACCGTTGAGATGTCGGCTGTGAAACAGACGGCGCCAAGCGAACCATTAATTTAATCTTCCATCGTCACGGCCCTTGATTTATAAAGCACTCTGACAGTGCTGCAGGCGATATGTGGTTAGTGTGAGATGGTGCCCTTTTGTTATACCTCTATCAATAATGTAGTCAATGGCTTCAGCGCCGAGTGTGTCATACAGCGGGACAGCCACCAAGGAGTACGTGTAACAGGCGAGCTCTGTAATGGTCCACTGCACAGAAACAGTATCATTCATTTGAGTTCAGCCGTGGAAAAAAAGGAAAAAGAACAATAAACAACTTGGTAATGCTACAAGAATCATTTATGTCACAGAGATCTTAATGGAAAATTTGGAAAGAGTTCAATATCTGATACACCTTTTGACTAACAATATAACAGCTTCAAACAGTATTTATGTCAGATGGATGAATTAGTCATTACCTAACTCTTTCTACCAGGTCTCCCATCAGAAGTGTGGAGTGTGTCTACACTAAACCAGACACTTTGCAAGGATCACCTGTTCAGCTGCTCATTAATGTAAATCAGCAAATTACAGGGTAGCAACCTGCTTTTATGCCTACAGACATGGTCAAGATGACCTACTCAAGTTCAACATGAGCATCATGACTGAGCATGAAATGGTTGTTAGTACTAGACGGGCTGATCTCAGTATTTCAGAAACTGCTGATCTACTATGAAATTACCAAACAAATATCTCCTCAGTTAAAGAGGAGTGTCCGCAGTATATATTTACCCTTTTAATCTGCCCTTGTAACACAGGAATGCAGTTAGCTTGTGGTTAGTGATAACAGAAACACCGTAGGATAACATGAGAGGATGACGTAAGTTTTACCTCTGGTCTGTTCTGAGAGAAGATGCCGATGAATTTGTCTCCTGTGTGAGAGTGTCCTCTGTGAAGGAGGGCGGAGCCGATGCATTCTCCTCTATCTATTACCTGTGCAAAAAATAAAATTAAATCCAGTTTTTAAAATAAATTCCCACTTTGATGGTTGTAAAAATCCCACACTGGCATGTCCGTGGTGCCCATCTAACCTCTTTATAAGTCTGCCATTCATATGGCTGGTTTGGTTTCCTCGATCCTAGACAAGGTCCATTATCTGCAAAAGAAAGAAACGTTTATCCAACATCAGCGTCTTTGGGGATTTCTCACATTTAGCAAGTACAAGAGAGACACTGACTTGATACTCTGAGCCCTCGTAGGAACACCTCGTATAACGTGCGTGCATCGTCGTAGTAGTGAGTCAGGTAAGAGCCGTCTTCGCACAACACCGATCTTCTCGCACGCTCACCACCCTGCAAGGAAACAGAGTTCAGCAAACTCGCCATGATCCCTTAACACGTTTATCTACTCATGAGCTCCAATGCAAAGACTGGGCTACAAGTGACAATATTGTGCACCCTGAAATAATAAAACAACATTCAATGAGGCCCCGTTCATCAGCAGCACCAACAGTGACTGTGTGAAAAACATTTTAGTACTTTTAATGTAACAGGAAGTGATGAAGTCATGGCTTGTAACTCCTAAAACTGACACTAACGCCAGCTGTGATTGAGTTTGTGGAGAAAATCCATTAACAGTGAATTAAGTCAACTGTTCAGTGCTTTTTGCCCAGCGTCACTGTAAAAGGGATCAAACCTCGGAAATTCCACTAACAAATATGACCGTAAAACCGAAACCTAAATCCAGAGAGTTTAACTGGAGAAAAAAAAAAAAAAAAAAAAAAAAAGAGATCACTCACTGGTAACTCCACTGACTGCAGTCCAAGATCACAGGGTGGTTTGAGGGCTTTTGGACGGGTGGCAAACCAGTAGGTGGTGATGGCCGCGAAGGCACCCATACCCATGAGGGCGTTGGTGGGAAAGCCTCGGACGTACTGCCGAAAGTCATCCAGCTCGGGAATCCGCAGCTGTCTCAGGACCTCCTGAGCCTGCATGGTCGTTTTGCAGTGAACCTGCAGAAAAACAGAAAACAATAAATGTCATTGGTCTCAAGTTTTAGTTTTAATTTAGCTCAGAGACTTGTGTGGAGAAGTGAAATATTTAGCACATAATATGACTGTAATAGGAACTTTTTCCATTTAGTGAAATTCTGTAAAGAGCCTGAAGCTACTTGATGCTGGCCACTCAAACTGAACAGTTTCATGGCCTCACTTTTCTCACATCATGTTCGAAACACAGGCCCTGGTTTTGTGGTTTGTTTTAGCTGTAAAGAAATCTGCCATCTGTCCCTCAGACACGTTAGTGCTTTTCCAACCTACACCACCCTGCCATCCACCTGTAGGCTCCAGGGTAATATCTATCATTTCTCATCATGCAACATGTTTAAAGGGCCAGACTCTTTTCTGAGGCTATAAGGAATCAAACAAACCAGGCTAAACCATTGTTTTAATAATACATTCTGACCTTCACATTACAACAGGAACACATACAGAAATGTACTCTATAAAACTAAAGCATCAGCTTAAAAAACAGGCATGATTTACCCTATAAACCTTCTGTTAGCTACACATGAATCCCGACCCAGCCTAGTGATCTCAGGTTTGACATTAAAATTTGCTGTAAAACTGCTGTAACACTATCTCAAAAGCCAAATGTTTTTAAAAGGACTATATCACGTCTACAGCTTTCACTTTTCTCTGACACAAACACCTATTTCTGGCAAACTGACGCGTTAACACAAAAACGTACTGCGCAAAATAAAAGCTTCAAGGATAAACTAAGAGTGAATCATCCGAGGCTCACCGCAGAGATTGAGCAGCAGCACAGCTCAGTGATTCAGTAATGAACCAACTCTTCACTGCAACTGTGT
Organism: Haplochromis burtoni; assembly: GCF_018398535.1. Classification (NCBI taxonomy): domain Eukaryota; kingdom Metazoa; phylum Chordata; class Actinopteri; order Cichliformes; family Cichlidae; genus Haplochromis; species Haplochromis burtoni. The sequence goes on along the minus strand of NW_024582689.1, from coordinate 275,753 downwards.
TTTTTTTTCTTCTTCTGTGGTTTAAAAATCTGAGTACCAGACTTACAATGAGTCAAACATTGGATGTAAATGTGAATATTTCTTTCAGTGAATGTGAATACTGAAGACTGGAAAATGAAAATAATTACGTTTGTGTTTAAAACATCAAGATTTATATAT